>NC_022034.1:24169476-24182786 GCF_000317375.1 Microtus ochrogaster | reverse complement strand
GAAATGGGAGGCGGTGGCGGGGAAGAGACAGAAATCTTTAATAAATAAATAAATTAAAAAAAAGAAATTAAAAAAATATGTGAATATGAAGGGAAAAAAAACTAAAAGAGAACAGTTTCTCAATATTTCCAAAGGGAATGTAGCTCCTTTTAATGAGAGGCCTGGAGTTCTGTGCAAGGCTTTCCACCGATGTTCAGGAGTAAATCAAAGAACAATTTTAAGCTGGAAGACAAAGAGATAGCAAAATAGATTGCTAAACAATTCCCTGCTACACTCAAGAACTTATAATTTATTTTTAAAATGGCATCTTTTCATTTGTAATGAAATCATGGATCTTTAGATGAGGAGATTTTCTAGACCTTCTGTATATCTCAGAGACCAATGATTAATTTTTTCTTCTCTTTTTTTGTTTTTTTAAAAAGGAGTGACGCAGAGCAAAAGAGAAAGCAAAGTGAAGGTGAGGAGAGGGAGGGACATAGACTCAAGCGAAATGGATATAATTCAAAGAAGGGGCTGATGGCCTTACACTTCTCTGTCATTTCCTTACTTTATTATTGTAAAATCAATATATGGATGCAATAACAATAATCTGATAGGATACACAAAGGTACAGTTGAAACTGTGGATCTCAGATAAGATCTCAACATAGCCAAGTGCAGTTGGTTTTGGTCAACTTGGAACAAACCTAGACATATCTGGGAAGAAGGAACTTCATTTGAGAAAACATCTCCATCACATAAGCCTGTGATAAAGATTGTGCAACATTTTTTTAAAATTAATAATTGATGTGGAAGGGCCCAGCTCCTTGTGGGTGGTATCACCCCAAGGTCAGTAGCCTTGAATGGTAAAAACAGACTAAGCAAGCAATGGGGAACAAGCCAGTAAGCAGCATTTCTCCATGGTCTCTGTTTCAGTTCCTCCCTCTTAAGTTTCTGCCTTGAGTGTTTGCCCTAATTTCTCTTAATGGTGGACACAAACTGTAAAATAAAATAAATTCTGTCTTCTGCAAGTTGCTTTTGATTATGGTGCTTATCACAGAAATATGAACTCTAAGATACTGAATAGACATTATTTTTTTAAAGTTCCTTCTTTAAGAATTTCATACATGAATTCAAAATATTTTGATCATATTAATCTCCTACTCCCCCGCTTCTGCAAGATATTCCTGCCCTCTTCTGTAGCCCACGGAATCTAATGAGTGCTGTATTTTAATATGTTTCTGTGTGCATCAGCACACATGTGCAGTTTTAGATGAATGTAGCAACAATCTATTTGTTGTTTTGTTTGTTTCCTGGTGATTGACACTAAGACCTTCTTTATTCTCAGTAAGCACTCTACTATTGAGCTACAACCCCAATCCTTTTTTGCTGTTCTTAGTATGTTCTTTTTTACTTCCCTCAATAATGTGTCAAATATTTTCATTTCAGTTCAATAAATATGTCTTTGTTCAATAGCTCTATATAGACAAATAGTATCTCATAGATGGTTTGGACCACACCTGATTCCCAGTGCTGATTTGAGTTTCTGTTGATTTGGATTCTTTATACAACGAAATAATTATAATCTTTTCTTACATATATCACTGACCTTGGAGAACTCTCAAATTCCAGTGTTAAACTTTCGTGTACATAAACTTTTGTCAGAGTACCTGCTTTGTGAATATGAACAAATCACTGAAATTTTACATACTTGTCTATTTATTTGTAAACAAAGAAAATAAATAGCATTTTACTTTTAGGACCACAGTGATGTTGTGCCATTTATTTATATATTTATTGTTTGTTTGTTTGCTTGCTTTTAATCTCATTTAACTTAGGCTAGCCTCAAACTCTGTAAATATTCAACAAAGATGACATTGAATTTCTGACCTTCCTGCGTCTACTTTTAAAGTGTCCCAAGTCAACCATTGTTCTGTGATGATTTGAAAGTTAATATAAATTTAGGATATGAGATGAATACTATCCAGGGAGAAGAAATAAGTGGCTCAACTGAAGTGGCTATGGTGTTATCACCAAATGAGCAACTGAGATCAGTGCAAATGTCTCCTTGATGAAGAAGATGCACTCAGATGCATACCAGAGATGTGTTTTACTAATCCTAGAAGTGCTTATCAATATAAGCAAGTGGACATTCAAGAATAAGCATCAGAAATCCATCCTTCATTAGCTTGGCCCCTCAAAATACCATATTTTTTTATATTTACAATGTCAATGCATTAAAAAACTGCTTTTCATGTTGCTAACGATGGCAAATTATTAGCAATAACTCTTAATAATTCTTTATATTTATGTGTTAACATGCTTCCCTACACAGCTTGGTTGTTTTTGTCCATCAGATACAAAATCAGCGAAGGATTTTCTGTGTAGATTGGTCTTGTGTCTTTAACAAAGGTTATGTGACACAAACTCTCTTGTCCCTTTCCAAGTCTAGACTTTTAAGCTTCCATTCTTTGCCTTTTAAGACACTGGGGTCAACACAGTGAAGGAACACAGACTTATTTTGTGAAATCAATATAGTCAAAGTGGCAGGAATGTTGTTGGGGCCATCATACAGATTTCAGTAGCAGCTAACCCACCATGGGAACTAGGATAGGAAGATGAACCTTAATGAGATCAACTCAGCTGAACACAGTCCAAATTTCTCACCAAGATGTCATGGGCAAATGAAATAATAGTTATGTTTAATGCTACCATGTTTTGATATCATTTATTAAAGCAGAATAGACAAGTATTTCAAGAAGAAAGCAGGTGATTTCATAGGTTAAAGATTATCTTGTTACTCTATCCAGGCCCCTTATACATTCAAGTATTCCAGTCGGGGAAAAGACATCTTTTGTTTTGGGGGAAATGAATCATCAAATTTATTTATCTTGAAGTGTACTTGTGTACTTTTTGGGCAGAGTGATTGAAATAATATTGGTTATTACCTAATTTACCACATTGTATTAAATTTTCAATCAAGAAGAACCTTATTTTTAGGTTTAGATGATCCAATTGAGTGTGGTGGGAAGGGTGTGGTAAAACACAGGAGTTTAGATCATGTTGGCCTGGAAAGAGAGGGAATGCTGTGCTCTTTGTCCACCCTTATTGCATCCAGGCTCTGGTGGGAAAACTGAATTTCATTTAAAACCTAAAAATACTCTAGTAAAGATATGGTTTTTATTCTTTTCCCTGAAACAATTAAGGGTTCTATTTTTCTGTTCCCTTGCTGTTGTAGAATCTACCCTTGGTTTTACAGAGTGAGGGAGACCACTTGGCAATTCTCCAAAGGATAACTATAGACATATGTTTAGGATACAAACTGCAATTTGCTGAACTCTGGATAATTTATTATGCCTTCTCCTACCAGAGTGATTTCTGCCAAACATTCAAATGTGTACACTAAATCACTAAGCATAAATTAAAGACCTGGAATAGCCATCTCTTCTTCCTCCTCCTCCTTCTTCTTCTCTCTCTCTCTCTTTAATTAAAAATGATATAATAACCCTCAATTTTATTTCTATTTACATAATATGACCTGAGACAAACAATGTACATTTGAAATTTTGCCTTGCTTTTGCCTTTGTACATTGTGGCATGGGACAAAGTTAACAAAAACATGTCCACAGGCTGCCTATTATTCCATCATTACCTTGCACCATGCCCCTATTAGGTAGCCAATCTTTGACCCCAAGGAATAGATCATGATGGCAGAGCAGGCTGTGAATTTTGTAATCATTTTAAGCATTATTTTTTGTTGAAAGATATTGGGAAAGTATATTCAAAAATAGGATACAATAGGTAGAGGCAATTTGTTAAAGGAGGTTCTCTTCTTCCACCATGTGGAGCCTAGAAACCAAATTCTCAATCAGGCTTGGCTGCAAGTGCTTTAACCCACTGGTTCATCCTTGGTCCTAAGTAAATAAATTCTTAAAACACCTAACAATAAATTTAATGATTTACTTCTAAGCAGAGACTCTTTGTTCATTTCCCAGCCACCCAGATCCAAATAATCACACAAAAACTATAAAAATTGCAACACTGTTTGGCCAATAGCTTAGGTGTATTCCTAGTTAGCTCTTACATCTTACATTAACCCATTTCTATTAACATGTGTATTACCCTGAGGCTGTGGTCTACCAGTAAGGTTCTAGTGCCTTTCTCTGTCAGCAGCAATATATGGTGTCTCCTTGACTCTACCTATTCTCTATCTATCTATCTATCTATCTATCTATCTATCTATCTATCTATCTATCTATCTATTTATCATCTATCTTCTAGCCTGACTATATTCTGCCCTGTCATAGGCCAAAACAACTTCTTTACTAATGAATGATAATAAAACACATTCACAGCATACAATAGGGAATCCATCATCATAGTTTAATTAATATTAAATTATTACAATGGATATACAACCTATCCTATAAGAAAGATGTCTGCCTGAGAACTGCAAAAGAAGCTCCAAAATGCAAAAAATATACAGAATTCCCATATGCAAAAATTGCTCTTAGAAAGAGGTCAATTACTAACTGAGTATGGTAGCTCTGCAATGCTAGTGCTCAGGAGGCTGAGGCAGGAGAAGCTTGAGCTAGAGGTAAGCCCTGCTACGTATTACATCATATCTTAAAAGTCAGTAGGGTTGTGTATACGGCGTAATAACCAGGCTAGCTTAATATGAAACAGCAAATATTAATGAAGGGATAGCTTACAACACCAGGGATCCAGCGATGGACATGAAATACAAAAAGGACCTTTGGGGCTCACGCCCGCCAGATTTATTCATAAACATTAGCCCGAGGTGAACACACCCCCCATTGGGATGGGCTTCCCCTACAGGGTTGGGAATGTAAGCAGGTAGTTAGCAATGTCAGATCAAAATTCCAAAGGATTATTTTATTCAGATTTATAGCAATGTCAGATCAAAATGCCAAAGGATTATTTTATTTAACAATAAAAATGCCTTATATCTTAAATTATCCTTGAGTAGTCAAAGCCTTTAGGAAGAGCAGACTAAACAAAGAGGCACAAATATTAAAATATCTGAGAAATCACATATGGAACTATATAATCTACTAAAAGGCAATGTGTAAAAAAGAACTGCAAACTTCTTAATGGAATTCAGTGGAAGAAGCAGTGATAGAGATAATGCAGACCTACAGAGACAAATACAGATGTGGGCAGATGCT
The DNA here is from genome assembly GCF_000317375.1 of Microtus ochrogaster. Classification (NCBI taxonomy): domain Eukaryota; kingdom Metazoa; phylum Chordata; class Mammalia; order Rodentia; family Cricetidae; genus Microtus; species Microtus ochrogaster. Next base: position 24,177,619 of record NC_022034.1, on the reverse strand, counting down.
AAAGTATGTTCAATACATATCTAAGAAACATGTATGTAAAGGAAGTGCACAGCCATTATGTAAACTCTTAAATGAAGTCAGAGATGTTAGTTGTTAAAGAAAAGCTGTCATTATCTTGTGTTTGTACTTAATGATTAAAAAAAAAATTCCAGAAGAAATGATTTTACCAACATGAGGGGAAAAAAAGCTTACAATGTTCGAAAACAGATACTATTCCTGGAAGGCAATGATTTGGTGAAAAAAAAAAAATAACACAAAAAAGTTTAAACTCATTAGCATTTAGTAAATTGAATGAAAATGAAAGTAGATTTGTTTTACACTTTCAGTTTTCTTGACAATTTTTTTATTGATTTTTTTTATTGAGTTCTACATTTATCTCACTTTCAAAACTAATGCTTTAGAGGGAGATGCTGTGAGAGCAAAGGTGACCAGAGCCAGAGTATGAGATGGGAAGGATGATCAGCAAGAAAAAAGTATGCATTCAGACTCCATAATAAGATCTTTTACTATACATGTTAATTCAAAAACCTAATCAAAATCAAATAATATAATATAGCAGGCTTTCTTTTGCCTGCCAACCAGCTCCCAAATAAGGATACGAAGACTTATTATTAGTTATAAAGGCTCAGCTTTAGTTTAGGCTCATCCTACTAGCTCTTATAATTTATGTTAACCTGTTTCTCCTCATCTACATTTGCCTTGGGGCTTTTTACCTTTCATTCTATATGTACTACCTTTCTTGCTTCCTCTATCTCTCTTTCTCTCTTTCTTGCTTGCTCTGTTCTCTCTGTCTCTCTTTCTCCCTCACTCTTGCTCTTGCTCTCACACTTCCCCTCCCCAGGCTCCTTCTTCTACTTATTCTCTCTGTCCTCTAGCTCTGCCTATTCCTCTACTGCCTACCTATTGGCCATTCTGCTCTTTATTAGACCAATCAGGTGCTTTAGGCAGGCAAAGCAGCACATGTTTACATCATTAAGCAAATGCACCATAAACAAGTGTAACACATATTTATAGTAATAGTCTACAACAATGTAAAGTATAAATAACAGATGATGTTGTGTTTTAACATAAGATGAAGCAATAAATACTAATTATCCTTTATGCATAATTTTCCTGTAGTCTCATTTTATGCATAAAAGTGAAATCACCTCTCACCAATTACAGTACAGTACCTTATTAGTACTTTGAGAGAAGGTCATACAATTAGTCCAGGGAAAACTGACAGCTTTATAAAAATGATTCTGCTTTCTAAATATCATCTCTTCCCATCTACTTTAGACTTCAGAAATAATGATGCAATTTAGTTGTCTGTATCTTATTCTTCGATTTTCATTAGTCACTTGCTTTATTCTCATCTTCTTATGATAGATTTAACACATTCTTTAATCATTTATTGTAAATGGTGGTTTTTGTAGAAATTCATTTGATGAATCTGCAGGGGTCATCAACTAAGTTCCTGTGGCTATTTTAGGAAGTAGAAGTGAAAAAGTGAACAGAAGAGACCGAAATTCAAAACTCCTTGAATGAGAAGGGAGGTAGAAACCAATAATGACTCAAATACAGATTGTTATTTAAAATGTAAAAGACTTTCCTAACCTTAATTTAGTCCAGTGGGACACAGTGTTAGAATAGAGATGGATGTAGAGTGGACAAATGTGTCTTTGTAAGACCACATGAATGAAATTAGGATGAAAGATACATGTTGCTGTAGAATGTGTGTGCTAGGAAGGAAATGCTAAAGCAAAGAGTACTGAAAGGAGAATAATGGGTCAGCACATCATCCATTGATTTGAAATGTTAGAACAGCCAATCAGACCTCACCAGAGTGACCTCTGGGTGAAGGATGTCACATGACTATGCAGCTAGGACTTCCTGAAGAAGGAGAAAAGGCAAAACATTACCAAAGCAAAATGTGTGTGCTATGTTGAGATTAGCAAAGGGAGGATAGCAGGGGAAATTCTAGAAAGATGGCAAAGAGAGATTGGATAAGAGGGGACTTGAAGTCCAGTTGAGCCCTTTTAGAGAATTGTATATTTGTTTAAATTGAATTTGTGTACATTTTCAATTTTTAGTGTGACTAGATTATTTTTACTGACCAATAAAATCAGAATTGTTCTAAAGGTTTTAAAGGTTTCTATTTTTATCACAGAAGGCACTTTCTACTTTCTGGGTAGAGTTGGGGAATTACACAGGTAGACAAATGGATGAGTGGATAGACGGGTAGAGGGGCAGATGATAGACACACAGAAGGTTACCTTATTGTGTTAAATGCCTTCCATATTGTTATTTCAAGCCAGCTGTTGTCAACAACAGGCACTGGGCTTATATCACAAGATGAACTTCATAGTTCATCTTCCAGCCCCATCTAAACATTGTCATACAATGTCAGACTTTCTGGGCCTCGATCTTTTAAATTCTTAGAAATTAACTTGTGTGGCCACAGTCTCCCATTTTTTTTTCATTGTGAACTAGTACTTTTCCTATGTCTGTTTTTGTTTCCTGGTTTTGTTTGAAAGGTATTGAGACTATACTATCATGTTCAAGGGAGAAATCCTCATTGATTCTGTGTGAAAATAAGAGAATTTTATGGTTACTTAATTGAACTGTCTTCAAGATTAGCGCAAAAACAATGGGCGTGACTCGTTGAATACTTACAAAGTGAGAAAGTTCCCAATTTATACTGATAAAGATAACCAGAGCCTTAGAAGCCATCTCCATCAGACTACCTACCCTCCAAAAGACTTTAATACTTTTTGTTGTACATTTGATGACTTTAATTTTAAAATCTCCAACTCCTTGACTTCTAGTTTTATAATCAGAAAAAAAAATAACTTGAATTGCTTTTGACATTTGTCTACCGGCTCTGACTGTGCCTGTTCTTTCCACTCTTATATTTGCATGTTGCTCTTGCCTTCCTTCTGAGCTGCACTCCATGAGCTGGCATCCAGGAGACATAACCAGGCACGGTGTCACAGTTAAAGGCCTTTGTCTGGTTCCTTAGAGAGAGAAAGTCAGCTAGTTTTTCCATTTGGTGAACTCCCCATCCTGCAGTGTCCACAGGTTTAAAGAAAGCTCTGCAGGAGTGATTCTCTATCCAACAAAAACACAAGGTAGAGCATGTGAGCAATTAGCTGGACTCAGTGTGACCCACTGGGTGGGTGTGGGTGTCAGGGCAAAGTAGGAACAACTTGGACTGATCATGCTCTCTGAAAATTTCCCAACTTCCATTTCTAGGGTTTTTCACAGCAGAGGGCATGAGTGTCAACGTGGGCTAATGTTATCCACACCACCAAGAGCACAGGCTTCTCAGCTCACTGCCACATAACTTGGGTTTCATTGACTCTAAGTGACCTTGGCTGGTTCCAATGCCAAAGCTGAAATCCAGACGTGAATTCCACTTCTCCAGTTTCTTAGGCTTGCTCTGGCTCTGTACCCCTCCCTTTCTAGACTCTTCCAGATGAATTTAATTCTAGCTCTAGCGAGGGTTTTGGTAAACCAAGTGAACATTAGGGTTCGCAAAACTATGTGGTAATTACATGTCTGCAAAGCACCACTACTTTGAGGAATTCTCCCGTCGTCTTACAAAGTGTTCACTATTTGAAGAGCCACAGTAGAAAACACATGAAATTATGGAGACATAGAGTGTTGCCAGGCTCGACCTTTGCATTGTCAATCCTTTGAAGTAAAAATGTCACTAGGAAGGAGAGTGATTGCAACTTCTAAACTTTATGTTTTCTTGCCTCCAGTACAAATCTGGAGTGTATCCAATTTTAAATAAGAACTACAAAAAAATCCATCAGCGTAGTCAGAGTCTGATCCTATCACTTGTTTTAAAAGCAGAGGCCTAACTCTCAGATAATGGGAGTATCCCTGCCACTTTCTGCACATGTTCGGAAAATGGTAAGAACTAAATATTACTCATATCACAGCAAGTGTCTGTGTGCCCATTGTTTTCTTTGCTTGGGATATGAGAAAACAGCCACTAGTTCTAGGAATTTTGTGAATGTCTATAAAATTTTATTATGTTTTGTTTTGTATTTAATTATAGAAATCTAGAATGGCATTTATATCATGGAAAATATTCTATTGTAAAGGAATATATTTCAGTTAATCACATGTTTCTAAGTTCATAGTTATTAAATATCCTAGGAGAAAACCCAGATGGCTGAGAATATGTTTTCATAAAGTATGCAGTGTTTATGGTGATGGAAAAAAATTAAATATTAAATTTGTGTCACCTCCATGTATTAAATACAAAAATATTGGTTTTACTTTGTAACTGATTAAGTATTTCATAAAATTCTTTCATGTGGTGGCACTGTGCCAAAGGCCTCATGACCTCAGCCGTTGTGCATGCTGAGGACTCATTATAATAACTTATATAGAGATTTAGGCACTGCATCCACTCTGGGAAATGAAAAATGGAGGCTGCATGCTTCCTCAAAGGATTCCTGATTATAAGTTATATGAAACATTTAAACAGTGAGTGCCATCCAGCCAGTATGCTAATGCTAAAGAGAAACAAAACACTCAAAGATATCAGTGACATGAAAGGGAATGTCTGACTTTGGAAACAAAATTTATTCTATCAACAAACAAATCATCGAAGGATCATTATCTTAGATCGGTTGTTAAAACAGAGTACCTTGTTTCCGGGCCCTAAAGTCTTCCTCGGGGGAGGGGGTGAGAAGGTGCAGTGTCAATGTCTCAGACACTGGGTCAGGAAGAAGGCTTACACTCATTTATTTAACAGCAGGGAAAAACTTATACAGTCTGGGAACACCCAGGCATTCCAATCCATTGACATTGTGGAGTAACCCTCATTGGCTTGGCATGAACAGGACCTCTGACAACACCAGGCAGACTCCAGGTTGGCTTCTGTCAGACTGGTAGTCCTTAACTTCCTACAGCCCTTAACTTCCTGTCTAGGCTGCACATAAAGAATATATGTTTACGTTGATATAGGAATGGGATACTGACGATGCTTCTTGTCTTCCAGGAGTGGATTTGGGCTGTGTCCACTCATGGGGGGCTAAGTTGTGAGAGAGTGAAACAAAGCTAGGAAGTCCTATTTACCTTTAAATCAACCTGCTTATGCAATGACTCACTTCCAGAGAGGGTCTTACACAGGAACTACACTATTTAAACTATTTAAAACGAAGTACCCACATTAGGTCTCATGTACCAATACTACCACACTGGGAGACAAACTCCAGCATTGGTTGTGGTGTAAGAAAATCATAAAGTTCAGTAAAAGGAGCTAAGTTAAGGGAAAAAAACACTTAGTCTGGTGGAAAAACATGAGAAATAATTCTTTGCCAAGGCACACATGGAGTGCTAGAGTCAATTATGGTACTAATCTTGATTAGCAATAATTGTCCCTCAAAATTAACAGTTGGAGGCATGCATAGGAGGTGTCCAAGAGAGTGAGAAGATTTAACTCTATGAGCTATGATGACAGGATGAAGGTCTCATGACAACCCTCCTACTGGATAATTAAGACAAACGTGATGGCCGTCCTTTCGCACTGGGATGGGAAAGAGGGATTAGCTCTGTTCTGTATAGGTCCGTAAGTGCTGCTAGTGCCATACAAAACTTCAGAAGGATGAACATTGCAGTGGCCAGTAAGTGTCTAACAGTAAAAAATAATCTGGAAGTGTTAGAAGTAGCCTCAGAAGGAAGGCTTGTATGGAAGGTAGTATCAGGTTCCTTTAACAAGGTCACAAAGTCCACCTTTTCCAGAAACAGAACCACACTATCTCCTTAGAGGCTCCAAAGTTTTTGTGTCTTCACATTTAGACAAGAAAATAGGCTGGGTCGTGGTGGCACACACCCTTAAATCTCAGTAGTTGGGAGGCAGAGGCTTGCAGGACTCAGTGAATTCAAGTTTGAGACCAGCCGGGTCTACAAAGTGAGTCCAGGACAGCCGGGATTGTTACACAGAGAAACCCTGTCTCAAGAAGCCGTAATAATAATAATAATAATAATAATAATAATAATAATAATAACAACAACAACTGTTGTGCATCAAATTCTTAGGGCTATTTATCAATATTTGGTGAGTACTAAATCTACACAATAACTTGGAGATTCTAGACTCTCTGTACAGTTAACAAACCAAAAGCTAGGCAATGTATTAATAACCATTACAGACTCAAATCATACAAGACCTGCATAAGACTAGTCCTGCCAACAATTCATCACAGACAGGGGAGGGGCCACGAGACTTATCCCCTCCAGTAGGATTGCTGGCAATCTGTGGTTGCTGAGGGTTGAAATGTCATTGTCTTCAATCGTGTAGTCACAGATATATTGCCCACGCTCCACTAAATAAACTCCAACCAAAACTGGGACAAGTAGCTCAAAGATCAGTGGATGATACACGCACACACACAGACACATGAAACTGCTAGTGGGGATTGCATAGAATGAGAGAGAGAGAGAGAGAGAGAGAGAGAGAGAGAGAGAGAGAGAGAGAGAGAGAGAGAGAGAGAGAGGTGAGGGGTAGAAAGGAAATGACTGGAAGTCATTTTATAAATGGGTGGAGCTGTCAAACAATAAGAGTTTTGTGAGATGCCTTCTAATATTCTGTGTTATTGAAAGAAATTATTCACACAATATATTTTGAACATTTTCACCTTTCCATAATTTCTCCCAGATCTTTCTTACCCAACCAACTTTGTGTGCTGTTTCTAACATTCTCTCTCATTAAAAGAGCAAGCAAAAGCCACAGAGAAACCTTGTCTTGAAAAACCAAAAAAAAAAGAGCAAACAAGTAAACCAAAAACAAAAGAAACACACTCACACACACAAACACACAAAAATAGAAATCAAAACAAACAAGCAAAAGACAACAAGAACAAAAATGTACAAACAAACAAACTGAGACAGTAAGCCTACAAACATGCCACTGAGTTTATTTTGTGTGGGCCAAGTATTCCTGGGCTAGGGACCTGCCTTGAAGTGTGGTGAATATACTCAGTGAAACTCCATTGGAGGAAACTGATTTTTCCTTCCCCAGCAGGTACCAATTGTGTGTAACTTTATTGTTAGGGGTAGGAGCCTATCTCTGCTCTCCCTTCTCAATGCTGGGACACCATCTGGCTTGAACCTAAGCATATGTTGTATGTGCTGCCATAGTCTTTTGAGTTCATATGCACATCAGTCTTGTGTCAGCAAGACACTGTTTAGAGTCATCTATCACCTCTGATTCTTACAGTTTTTCTGCCTCCTCTTCTACATAGACCCCTAAACCTTCAGGGGAGGGCTTTGGTGAAGATGTCCCATTTAGGAGTGAGTGCTTCCAAGTCTCTTACTTTGCACATTGAGAAGGCTACCTAATGAATGGTGCTCTGATCTATAGGTATAGCAATATGTCATAAGGAGTCATTTTATTGCTATGCTGGTTTAGATTAATAATAGTAGTGGGTCCTCCCCAAGGGCTAAAATCTATGTAGTCTCAGGTTCTTGATCACTTCTTCAGTGTCAAGTATGGGTTCAATCCTGTATAATCAGAAAGCAGTTTGTTGCTTCCATAACATTTGTGCCAGTATTGTGCTAATATATTTTACAGGCTAGTCACTATTTTAGGTCACAGGGTTTGTAGCTGAGAGATATTAATGATTGAGTTTCTCTTGTGTAGCTTGCAGAGTAATTCCCAGTATCATAAATGTTTCTTAGTCTGCGTGAAGCTTCTAGTAAAGAATGAAATAAAATTTAAAGCATATATCAATCAATGGTTGAGGAATCATCACAAGCAAAGAAGATACTAAAGATAATGGATTGGGGAAAGTACAACTTTCTGAATGAAAGTGAACTGGTAAGTTATAGAATATATAGCAGAGTGGCCAAAAAACAGATGCTATCGAGTTGTAGGAGAAAACAAAGTCCCCAGCAGCCACCAAAGGTTAAGTTATGTAAAGTTTATAAAATTCTGTAGATGACCAGGAATTGAACTGCTACATAAATGTCAAAAATGGCTTGCATGATCTTTGAAAAAACAAGAGTTTTTTTTCAGCAATTCAGATTGAGTTTTTTTTTATTTTATTGAGAAAAGGAAATAAAAAAGTTTCAGCCTCCTCCCAGCCTCCCACTTCCCTCCCCCTCCTCCCACCTCTCTTCCCCTCCCCCCACTCCTCTCCCC
>NC_022034.1:24154091-24168101 GCF_000317375.1 Microtus ochrogaster | reverse complement strand
CAAAGGTGGTGAGAGGTTTATCTACTCTTTATCAGAAACTTGTTCCAACAAATCAATAGTAGTTTAAGAAAGGATAATACACAGATTCCAGTTGGGAGACAAGAAAGGGTAATTTGGAAAATAATATTTTATATTACAAGGAAACATCTGGAGTGGCTGACTGATCATGAGTTTTCGGGAGAAGTGGGAACATTCAACGGATTGGTGATAGATAAAATCATTGCTGACTTCACATGTATTTTGCTAGAGAAATCATGGTACATTTTATACAGATTGGTACATAGGAACCATAATCTGGAACTATATGTGCCCTCATCTGGAACATCTGCATTTTTAGACCTGTAGATTGATCTTAGAATATAAAAGCAGACCAGGATGAAATACAGATGTAAATATACAGTTGGCATCTCATGAAGATCATCTGATGAAATATCTCCGCTATTTCATCAATCTAAATGAGAGTCATTTTTCTGGCTTATATTCCATTCTTAGCCCCTTGTTTGTGTTATGGGTTTCATAAACCACCAGAATATTATCAGTAATGTTTTGTGCAGAAAGGTTGGTTTCTCTTTTTCTCCTGACTCAGTCTCTCTGTTCATGTGTCGTTTATGGACTGTTATCCTTCAACACCAGGTCAATTTCTTTCTTTCTAAAGTATGCTAGAGAAGTTTGTTGATGGAAATTCTCTCAGTGTTGCTTTTATATGGCATGATTTTATTTCACCCCTGATCTTGAAATGTCACTTTTTGGGTTTACAATTCTAGTTGAAAGATGATTCTTCAAAGCCACCCTTAGATAGTACTTCAGTGTTTTCCAGTTTCTGTTCCTGCTGGCAGTGAAAGACTAACTGCTATTCTGAGTGTTCTTTCTTTGTAGGTAATCTTGTTTCCCACTAGCTGAGGTTAAGACTTTAACTTTCAGTGCCATTACGCCTAGAAACAAATTTCTTTTCATCTGTTTTTGGCTTTCTACCTCTGCCTGTGGAATATCAATTTTTTCCTTTGGCTTTCTACCTCTGCCTGTGGAATATCAAATTTTTCCCATGCTAAATCTTCAAATAATATTTGTTAGTAATTAACATCCTCTACAGGTTAGGTATACTTATAAAGTAGGAAAGCTCAGTATCATCTTGTAGTTTTCTACATTTTTCATTGCATGTATATCCATTACCAGTAGCATAGTTTCTTCATGGACATCTTTCTTCTTGTTTGTTGTTAAAATTTCCATTCATGTTTTAATTATAATAATTAAAATGACATATTGTAAGGACATAAAGTGAAAAGAATCTGGGTTAAGAGACTTTGCAAGCATTGAATCTGTACTTATTTTCTAAGGTGGGTTATCAATGAAATGATGAAAAATAGCTTTGGGATATTTTATGATTATTATGTACTAAGATGATACTGCTTATATATTGTATATACACTAAAATTATGTCTTTCTATGTATTTGTGTTTTTTAGTGTGACTAAAAGTTAAACTATGTTTATGGCTTTTATGTCATATGCTATTGAAAACATGTAACTTTCCGTAGTACTTATAGGTTTCCTGGGATGCCTGCTCTACATTGAGAATAATGCCATTAAATATGAACATTATTTCATAAACTTGCAAAGGTAAATCATAAATGAATTCTGTGAACAGACTCTATAGTTCTTCCATCAGAATTTGCTTTAGTAGGAGATGGCTTTGTTTTTGTTTCTATTTACAAATATCAACATTCTATAAATAGAGGTTTCTGTCTCACCTACCTGTTTCCAAATAACCACTGAGAGGCTTAATATTAATTACAAACTGTTTGACCTATTATCTCAGGATTATTATTAACTAGCTCTTACAGCTAAGCTAACCTATTTATATTAAACTATATTTTACCATGAGCCTTGTGGCTTGTTACTTTACATCTTGCTTCCCAGGCAACTGCTGGCATCTCCCTGAATCTGTCCTTATTTCTGTTTGGCTAGTGGACAAATCAGTTTCTTTATTAACCAATAGTAATAAGACATATTCACAGCATACAGAAGCACATCCCACATCAACATTTCCCTTAAAATGCCTGGTTATGTAGATATGCTTACATCAGGGATTAAAAAAACCACACACAGTGTTGATTAACTTTCATTCAGAAAAAAATACTACTGTATTAGAACTTCTAAGGCATTGAATAGTATGCACCTACATATATGACTTTTAAATTAAGGATCCTTTCCATATATTACACATGTGAACTAAAAATTACTTTCCACACCAAATTGATGGATACCTGAGGCTGGTGACAGCAGGAGGGGAGTCTGTGGAAAGGCTCATTACTGTCTGCTAAATTCCAATTAAGTGACAGCAAGCAGCTCTGTTTAGCTGCCACTGCACATTAGCATAACTGCAAATAACAAAAATGCAGTGCACATTTAAGAGCTATAATATAGGAGTTTGAAAGTTTCTACCATGAATAAATACTGAAATTCTGAGAGAGTTTAATTTGTACATGTTATACAATATGTGAATGTATCAAATCATTACTTGGTATTCCATTAATATGTATAGTTTTTGGTGTTTCAACTAAAGAAATTTCAACAGTTAAAAAAAAAGTGTTAAAAGGAAGAAAGATCACTATTGTAGGTAGGTTTCTCCTCTGCATACTGTGAATACCATTAGTTAATAAAGAATGGCAAAAGAATAGAGCTTGGTGGGGAAAACTAAATTGAATGCTGGGAGAAAGAAGGTAGAGTCACAGACAAGCCAGTGACAGATATGGGAAATGTACCCTTTAAGCCTGGTGGAGATATGCAGATTAATGGAGATGGGCTAGTTTAAGATGTAAGAGTTAGCCAGAAATATGCTTAAGCTATTGGCCAAACAGTATTGCAAATAATATAGTTTCTGTGTGATTATTTCAGGTCTGAGCTGCTGGGAAGTCAGGAAATGAACAAGTAGCCTTCTACAACAAATCTCATGTTAAGTATAAAAGCATTTAAAAATTGTTTAATCAATGTGATAATTCTGAATTATAATAATGAATACATATTCATTATGTGTATGCTATATATGCACATATATGTGGATTGCAAATGCTAGAACCTGAATTTGATCCACAATACCCATGTGAAAAACTAAGGAATGGTGTAACACATTTGTAATCCCAGCATCAGGTCCCTCTGATGACTAAAACTATATACAGTTTGACATAGATTAAAACTTTGCCATTTTACAAACTTTTACAGTGAATATTATATTAGATTTCCCTAAGTAAAATGTATATCACCTTTAATTTCATGAAATTGGTGTTGTTGATAGAAATTGTCCATTTTTCCTCAGATGGTCTAGGTTGTGAGGTTAAGGATAAAATAACAAATAAAAGGTTTTCCTCACAGGGGAAATATAAAGGGAAGAAAAACAGTGAATGTCAAAAGGGAGTAAAAGGGTAAAAGAAGTAAGAAGAATCCACATGCAAACCCTGTATGTAATAGAGATATTCGTGAGTCCTTCGTGGGAACCAGGGGGTCTTGCAAAGCATGAGTAGCCCCGTCTATTCATCACATTTACCTTACCACCAAGAAGACAGACTGCTTCTTGCTCAGTTTATAAGTGCTTGGTAATTCTTGTGTAAGTTGAATGCCAAGGGAATCTACTTGAAAATATATTTCATTTTTTTGACTTTGTTAAAATTTTTGAAACTTACATTTCAGCAGCAACAGTAGCAAAGTTCTGACTGAGCTGGTAGCAGAATCAGAAAGACGTTGGGTTGAAGGAACATTTCACAGACATAACCAAATAGACTTTTTAAAGCATGAAGGAACAAGAACTCACTAACACGAGGAAGCAAAACTAGCAGTTCAATATTCCATCTAGTGACCTACTCTGTAAGGGACTGGAAAATCAATTATTAAATCAGAAAACTTAATTACATTTAAGTCAGTTTCTCTTCCAAAAGCCCAGTGACTACACTGGTTATAGATTCTAAAATGATGGTTATATTATGATGTCCTACCAGTCTATAAAATGAGATGGTGCATTGAAAATTTTATAATAAATTAAACTAGTGCAATTAGTTATTACATTTGTACATAGATCAGGAGACCAACCTATATTAGATATATAGACACCTTTACATTTTAATAAAACTTCAGGATTCTTATCTACAATTATACTTACATAACAGCCTCTCTACTTACATCTGTGAAATTAAATGGCTTCTGGTGCTTTAGCTTCTGTTATAATTTATGTAAATATATGTGAAGTAACACAGTGAGGTCTCTCAAATCAAGTTACTCTAGTGTTTCAGCGCCAAGATAGTAATTCTTGTGTAGCTGTGCTTTTGTAAGATTATTTTTAACACATCGTCTGCATCATGCACTCACATCTATGCAAACTTTACCTATCTTTAATTTACATTTTCTATTTTACTCCTCTTAATTTACATAGCTCAAATATGACCTTTTGATTTTCAGATTTAATATTATATGATACAGTTGTCTTTAAGAACTTTTTTTGCAACTACCATTTTCCTGTAATTGTAAGCCTGAATTCAAGATGGGCAACTTGCGTCTTGTTTCTGAACATACATGAGAAGTACATTTCATATTTCTAACTCTATTTATGAAAGGACATACAGAGATGGGATGGATATGCGTTTGATATTTAATTATAAATATTATTTGTAAAATGTCTACTGTGCCTTTGTCAATTTATCATCACTATGATGCTACATGCTTTTCTACATTTTAATTGATTGAAAGGGCAAGAAGAGTGAAAATAGAAAAGTGTCCATTTTTCTTCCACTGCTTTTGAAAAGCAAACCCTGCTGTTGATGATGCGAAGCTTCAGGATATTTACATAACTTACTAGAGCTTTGATCCTGACCGAGGTCCATTTTTAATAAGAGTCAGCTACCTCTGGACTAGAGATTTATGCTTCACTTTTCCATTCCCCTAGGGGACAGTGTATAGGCTTGTATACTTTGTAGTCTTATACCCAATTTCTATTCCACTGATAATCATAGTAGTCAATATTCATTAACTTACTCAACAATGTATTGGCCTCCAGCTATGTACACAGAGGCATTTTAAAAACCAAGAATGTTTGCACAAGATAAACTCCTATCTTATGAAGAATATTGTGTAGTATAGAAGGAAAGAAAGAAATATGAAAAGGATAACAAATGGTGAGAGCACTCCTTGCTCTAATGGAGCACCATCCTAGGTACAGGAAGAAAAAGGCTTGTGAATTTGGACTGGAGAGAAAGCTGTGTGGGCTGTCCACTCTAGTCAGTCAGAGCCAGGTTAAGTAATGGGCTGTCATATGGAAATAAATTTTAAATTTATTCTACCCCACTGGGAAACCACTAAAGGTCTAGATGATGGTGAAAATAAATATTTATGTATTCATTTGGATTCTCACATCTGTGAAAAAAAATAAATCTTAATTATAATGTCAAATTACATCATTCCAATACATGAAAAGAAAGATATCATCTAGGTTAAATTTCACTTGATATTTTAATGGACTAAAAACCAAACAAAACAAACAAAAGCGCACATATATACATACAACAAAAATTCCCAAGTGGACCATATGCCCTGTTTGGATTTCTCTAACCAGGAATCAGACAATATATTTGATTTGTACAAATACACTTGCAAGAGGACTCTTCCAGGAGTTTGATCAACATCTCACACTTGTTTAGTACCAGAAGTGACACAGTCAGATATTTATGACTCTTTCTCTACTGCCATCTCCTAGGGAGCTTGATGTGACCTTCATTCATCTCTAAGAAATGAAAGTGAAATACAACACAAATAGCAATCAAAGTCTTTTATATATATTTGGCATCTATAGCTGGGAATTTGGAAACATTTATTAAATCAATGAATCCTGTCATCTAAATATGAAAAGAAAATTATCAGTTATGTAAATATTTCAAAGATATTTAATAACATGCCAGAAAAATCTAATATAGTAAAAATAAACATGCAAATTTATGTAAACCCTGAGTGCCTAATAATCATCAGCATAAGCAGGGGAGCAGCTAGCACAATGCTTGATAAATAATATAATTTTAATTAAACAAAAGCAGAAAATTTAATGACTTTTGCATTTATGAGAAATAACAAGTAAAATCATAAAAGAGTATTATTGTTTGTTGCCTTTTACTTATTGAAAAAATATTACAATATTTTAATCCTGACATGTTGTAGGAGGCCAATTGTTTGTTCCTGGCTCCTTAGACTCCCAAAATAACCACACAAAAACTATATAATTTAAATCACTTCTTGGCCCATTAGCTCTAGCTTCTTATCACTAACTCTTACATCTTAATTTAACCCATCTCCATTAATCTGTGCATCACCATGCTATCATGTCCTACTAGCAAAGTTTCAGCACCTTTGTCTCAGGAGATGGCTCCATGGCTTCTCTCTGATCTGACCCCTTTTTCCCAACATACAGCTGGCCATCACCTGGAATAATCCAACCCACTGACTTACCTGTATTTAAAATGATAATACCTTTTCATTGTGGATTATGTATTAGCTTGTTTTTACTTTTCATAAACATTGTACTATTCATTGTTGATACAAGGCATTGGCCTAGCCTCATGTATTACATGTGTCTCAGCCTTGTCTTACCCATAAAGGTTCATACCGACAATGTTTCTGGCTGAAAAGTTTTGTTCTTTGTGCTGTTTGTTGCAGTTTCAAAGCCAGAAATAAAGGCAACAGATGAAAACTGAGAATCCAAATTCCTCCTATTTTATATTCAGAATATGAGCTTTCACATCCTAAAACAAGGATGTTTCCCAAAGTAATTCAGATTGGAGCTTTTGTCTCATTATGAAGAAACAGCATTTTTTTTCCATGAATGAAATAGGGAACCAAGAACAATACACAGCTAAGGGCTATGTATTTCTCTGTGGAGAGCAGAGCACAGAGACTGCTGGTCACAAATCACACAGGGTTTTGCATTCGCCTCTTCCTATTGATGATGAAATGGAGGAAGATGTTGAGGATTTCCAATCCAATATAGTTTGCTATAGTCTGCATTGTCCTAAAGGCACTGTGCAGAGACAATGGAGACACAGGCCTGAGTAATAAGAGAGTACTGTGAGAAAAATAGCCATGCCTGGGGAGAAAAGACTTACAGACTTTTCTATTTGTTTGTTTGTTTTTGTTTTTCGAGATGGGGTTTCTCTGTGCAGCTTTGGAACCTATCCTGGAACTCACTCTGTAGACCATGCTGTCCTTGAATTAATTTGGATCTACCTGATTCTGTCTCCCAAGTGATGGGATTAAAGGTATGTGCCACCACTGACCTACTGATTCTCAGACTTTTAACTGGGTCTGTGTTGTAAAATGAGTCTTGCTGTCTTCTACAGTGTATGACATGAAGTCATTTATCATTATTACACTCACAACACGGCAATTGACAAGTAGAGTTTTAAATTTTAGTTTTGAGATTATAATATAGTTAGAATAACTATCCTTTCCTTTCCTCCCTCCAAGTCTCCCATACTCCCCTCCCTATGCTCCTTCAAATTCACCACCTCTTTTTTAACTGATATTACATGGATGTATATGTGTATATACACACACATATTCCTAATTATAACCATATCATCTTACTTGTATGACTATACAATTTGGCTGACTGACACTGGATAACCAATTGGTGAACTCCATGGAGAATTCCACTTCTCCCATTCCCAACCTTCCTTAATTGCCTATAATTCTTTATGTTAGGAATGAGGCCATGTGAGCTTTGCCTTCTTTACTTGGGTGTACCCATTTGTATTTTGCTTGTTCTGCTTGCATTTGGGAAGTCATGTTGGTGAGACTTTATGTTTGTAGCTTTTGACTTTACTAGGAGACAAATTCCCAGGTCCTCTGGAGCTTACATTCTTTTTGCTCCCTTTTCTGCAGTCTTCCCTAAAGTTTAAGTGCATGAATGTTTGGTGGTAGAACCTACTGGGACTTGGTTCAGCAACTCTGCACTTTGGTTGGTTGTTGTTTTCTGCAGTGGTATCTATCTGTTGCAAAGAGGACTTTTCTTGAGGAGGGGTGAAGACTAAGTTTATCTGTGGGTATAAGGACAAATGTTAATAAATTATAATTAGGGATTATGCTGGTCTAATAAATTAGTATTGGCAGAACCTCTTCCAATAACCTTGGCTTCCCTAGCATCGGGTACTTAGCTAGGTTTCCAGTACCTGGCATGGTTTCCCACTTGTTGAACAGTTCTTAAGCCTGATTAGAGAGCCATGAAATAGTGGCATGATATATGCACCACTGGTTTACTCTTAAGGTTACCATGCCATGCTGGTCACTAAATCTGAAATCAGGTTTTTTTTTTTTATTAATTACTGCCTACAAATTAGTTACGAAGGTAGTTTCTGCTAATCTACTCTAAGTTTAGAATTATCCCCCTCGCCTCTTCAGGTGTTGGGACTTGAATCCAGGCCCTGAACATGCCAGATATGTGTCCTACCATGAGTTTATTCTTCTAGCCACATTTTAACTTCAGCTGTGGTGAAGAACATGGTAGTGGAGAAGTATTTTACGATGTATTATAGTTGCTTATTCTGTGGAACACTTGTTTAATGATGTAAAGATGTCTTCCTTTCTTTTATGTTGCATTTGTTTAACTCTGTGAAGCTGTGTTTCTTCACCTGTCTAAAACACCTGATGGTCTAATAAAGAGCTGAATGGCCAAAAAAAAAAGAAATATGTTTAATTAAAAATGCCTACAGAATAATATGGTTTAATATTTTCTAACTAGTACCATGTGAGTGCACCGTTAGCCTAAGACATTATGAGGAGATCATTATTCATTTTTGAGTTAGGTTCTAATTGCATTTAGGATATTTGAGTACATGAAGTCATTCCATTTATCTCTCTTGGGTTATGTGTTCAAGTGCACACATTTCGGTTTGCTTTGCTGTTTTTATTTGGGCAAAAAGAAGAAGAAATGAGGTCAAACACTATTTTAGTAGAGGTTCACCCGTATAAGTAAATAAAGTGAAAGAGAAAACCAATGCTGGTGAATGCAAGGGAAAGCTCCTTCAAATTCCAGAACAGAGTGCTTGACAGTGTGAGGAAGTTTTCAGCTTAAAAACTTTGTGTTTGGGAGCCACAGGGGCAATCGTGGCAGCTCGATGTGATGCTTAAGGCTGGCACAGCTCAGCCTTAGGGTCTTGGCGGATACAAGGAATCTACATCAAGTTGGTGGAGGCGGCCAAGCTGTATATGACATCCAGAACTTCTGCATTCACTCACTGGTGGTTGTAGACGTCACGGAGAAGGCAACCCAGAGTGTTGCAAAGGAGAAGAGCAGCAGCAACCTTCACCTGAAGAGCATAGTTGGCTCGGGATTACTGATGTCCAGATTTAGGCGCTGTTCACCAAACATAGCTGCTCAGGCTCCACCCCATCAGGTCCACATTTGACCTTTACGAACACAAGGCCTCCTTCCATGTCTCTGTGGAGGGAAAATAACTGGGCACTGTAGCACCCAGTTAGTAAGGTGGGCTACAAGCAGCACGGGAATGTCCTGGGACGAGCCCCGATAGGGGTGCTGAAGGAAGCAGAATTGCCTCCCTTGGGGCTCTGGATTTTGTAGGTTACTTGTTAGAACTTGAAAGGTAGGCTTGTAATTTCTCATCTGTGAACACATATGACCCTCACACAGCCTTGTTGGAAACCCTAAGGAAGTTAAGAAGAACGTTAAATTTCTTGTATACAGTGTCAGAGTGTCTGGGACCCAGGCCACTGAATTTTCTGAGAAACTGCCATACTGATTTCCAGAGTGGTTGTACAAGTTTGCATTCCTACCAGCAATGGAAGAGTATTCCCCTTACTTCACATCCTCTCCCGCATAAGCAATCATTGTTGTTTTTGGTCTTAGCCATTCTTACAGGTGTAAGATGGTATCTCAGAGTCATTTTCATTTGCATTTACCTGATGGCTAAGGATGTTGAACATTCTCTTATGCCATTTGAGATTCTTCTGTTGAGAATTCTCTGTTTAGGTCTGTACCCAATTTTTTAATTGGATTATTTGAAATTTTGATGTCTAATTTCTTGAGTTCTTTATATATTTTGGAGATCATTACTCTGTCTGACGTGGGGTTAATAAAGATCTTTTCCCATTCAGTAGGTTGTCTTTTTGTCATATTAATTGTGTTCATTGCTTTACAGAAGCTTCTCAGTTTCAGGAGGTCCCATTTATTTATTGTTGCTCTCAGTGTCTGTGCTACTGGTATTATATTTAGGAAGTGGTCTCCTGTACCCATGCATTGAAGGCTACTTCCCATTTTCTCTTCTATCTAGTTCAGTGTGGTCAGATTTATATTGAAGTCTTTAATCCATTTGGATTTGAGTTTTGTGCATGGGGATAGATATGGATCTATTTGCATTCTTCTACGTGTTGGCATCCAGTTACGCTAGACCCATTTGTTGAAGATGGTTTATTTTTTCCATTTTATAATTCAAACTTCTTTGTCAAAATTCAGGTGTTTGTAGGTGTGTGAACTGATATCTGTGTCTTCAATTCTATTCTATTGGTGAACCTGTCTGTTTTTATACCAATACCAAGCTGTTTTCATTACTGTAGCTCTATAATATAGCTTGATGTCAGAGAAGGTGATGCCTCTGGAAGTTCCTTTATTATGCAGGATTCTTTTGGCTAGCCTCAATTTTTTTGTTTTTCCATATGAAGTTTAGTATTGTTCTTTCAAGGTCTGTGAAGAATTATGTTGAGATTTTGATGATGATTGCATTGAATCTGCAGATTGCTTTTGGTAGGATTGACATTTTCATTATGTTGATCCTATCTATACAGGAGTGAGGGAGATCTTTCCATTTTCTAAATAGCTTCTTCAATTTCTTTCTTCAAAGATACTCTGGTTTCTCTTTAGATCATGTACATCTTTAGCCTTTCACTGATCCCTCATATTGTTAAGTGCACTTTTAATCGCTGGAAATTTTTTTTTTTTTTGGTTTTTCGAAACAGGGTTTCTCTGTGGCTTTGGAGCCTGTCCTGGAACTAGCTCTTGTAGACCAAGCTGGTCTCGAACTCACAGAGATCCGCCTGCTTCTGCCTCCCGAGTGCTGGGATTAAAGGCGTGCGCCACCACAGCCCGGTCGCTGGAAAAATTTTAATTTACTTTAATAACATTTGTTTTCATCGGTTTCTTAACTATCCTTCCCATTTCGTTTTCGCTTATTTTGTAACATATTAAAATCTCTTTCTTTCTTCAAAATGTTTCTACTTTAAGATCCTTGAAACAAATCTTTTTTCTCTAGCTATGTTGTAGTTAACACATTGGATTCTGAAAATGTTTTATATTTTAACTATATAAATTGTATTCTGGTTTCTCCCACTAAATGAAACTATTCCTTTTATGTAGTGTCTTCACTCTGAGCATATTAACTTCAGGCAATGATGATTCCTTAATTTACTCAAATAAACTTTTCCATATTATAAAATGAACTAATGATTCTTTCAGCAGAATAGAGCAAGTTTATATAAAATTTTAAAGTACATCCACAATTTGTCTCCTGTTTGTCTATGTGATTGGATATTTTTGTCTAAATTATTATGGTGTAAGTGGTTCTTCCTATACTTCAGGTCACTATCATGAAAAATAAAGGCTTATACACACCTAATGTTGGGCATGTGAACAATTTTTTTTCTAGTTTTGGGAACCCTAGTTTTCTTTTTTACTATGTATAAAGGATATGCAATTACATATATAATATTTTGAGAAAAATTCTGACCTTACATATTTGGCCAATTTATTATTTTTTGCATGAAAGCTAAGTGTGTGTGTGTGTAATATACTTGATGATAGAAATTTACTTAGAGTGTAAAATTATGTCATGCTATGAGAATAGTTAGAAAATTAAATTCCTTTTCCTTTCAAAAATGTGTAGGGGGAAGAGACATTTTTGTTATCTTGATGTGTGTTAAAAACCAACCAAGCATTTAGAAAATGAAGGAACAACATAGTTTTACTATTGGCATGTAGCTGATGGCTAATTCTATAGGAATGAGCAATATCCCTCCAAAGGGAGCTGGGTTTAGGTTCAGTGCTAACTGTGTGTGTGTGTCTATTTGACTTGCATGCGAAAACTGTGTGTGTTTTCTATTTTGAGTAGCATGATGCATTTCTCACCTCTTCATATGTTGCCATAACCTCCCAGTGAACCAGCAAACACAGAACATGTTAAGTAGAGTTGTTTTTATTAGCCACCTCGTGAACAAAATTCCACAAAGCAGGACCTGACAGTGAAGGCAAAGACTTACTGTTTCCTCTTGTCTCCTTTGATCAATTGTTTGTCCTTCCGCTTTTCAATAGCTTACCTGCAAAAGGCTTTGATCTCCCTCAGTAAGTTATTTTTTTATGGAGTCTTAAGACCAAGGAAGATGCCTTCAAGGCTTATGACAGGCCAAGAAGTCCCAAGAAAGGAAAAATCTAGACTTGCCTTTATCAAATCCATTTGTTATGTCTTGATATTCTCTACCTTTGACACCAGGACTTCATATAAAACCTTGCTTGAAACTTTATTTTAACAACCAAAATGTATTAAAGAGCCAAGTAATGAACAAACTTTAGCCTTTCAAATGCCATCCTTCCTATACATTACATATAATACATAAATACAAATAAAACTGCTGCATATACTTATTTTATCTTTCAGATTTTATAATATTTCTATATTCATTACTTTTTAAAATAGTGTGCTGGAGGACAGATACAGTCCTCTCTTTTATGGGTGAAATGGGTACAGGAATTCTGATCCCCTTCCTGGGTCAGTTACACACAATCAACGCCACTATCTATCCTCCTCTTGTAACAGACCTAGGCAGACAGCTACTGTTATTCATCCAGTTTTGGATTTGCTCATCAAAAAAGCAACTTCAGCAGTTATGTAGCATATCCAAATCCAGAGTGCATCAACTACTCATCTAGATTTACAGCAATTACATGAATCAAGGAATTTACTCCTAACAGATCTTTGCATTGGGTGTAGCCACAATTAAGGGGCTTTCATTTAATCCTTGCCTTTTGCTTCTGTGAAAACCAGGTGAGTATGCTCCACAGCTCATTGAAAGCTGGGGGCTGTCCTGCAGGCATGGTGCTATTGTCTTGTTTCCACTTTCCTCTCATATGTGGTTCTTACCAAAAGTTATGCAAACAAGTTGTCCTGTTCTTTGTTAATATTATAACCACAAACTGGGGGCTGGAGAGACATGTGGTGAAGAATTCTTGCCATGCGGAGGCAAGAGAGAGGACCAGAGTTCTGATTTTAGCATCCAAAAAATGATCCTGTCATCTTACAAACTCTTGTAACTCCCTTACCAAGGAATCTGACACTCTTTTTGGATTCTTTTGTGTACATCCCATATGCACATATAAGCTTATCTCACACAGACATATACATATACACAAAACATATAAAGACAATAAAATTTAACAAGTATTTTAAAATAACGAAATTTTGTGAATTATTTTATCCTGTGGTATATGTCTTCGAAAGAGATTCCTTTTATTTTTTTGTGGAAATTTGAACCTTTATGTATAGGTTTCTAGGAACTAAGTGTCATATAATGATGTGGTATCAGCTACAAGAAAACCACAATAGAGGAAAACAGATAGATGAAGAGATTGTTGCTCTTAAAAATCGTCAATTCATCCAACTAATGTCTGAAAGTACTCTAGCTAGCTTGAGCATAATAAACATGGCTCAGGCAGGTCTTTCCCTTCTCTCCCACTCAATTTGCCTTGCTAAAAACTATAAGATTGCATTCCTAAAGCTAGCCACCAAGGTCTGTTCCCTTATTTCACCACCTAATAATGTGGGTGTCCCCTTTGTGTGCTGTGCTTAACATTAACGAATAAAGAAACTGCAGTGGCCTGTTGACAGGGCAGAACTTAGGTAGGTGGGGAAAACTGCACTGAATGTTGGGAGAAGAAGGCAGAGAGAGAAAGAGAGAGAGAGAGAGAGAGAGAGAGAGAGAGA
>NC_022034.1:24150159-24153826 GCF_000317375.1 Microtus ochrogaster | reverse complement strand
CCGGGTGGCCAGGAAGAACAAGCGACTCTCTCCTTCAACAAATTTTGGGCTGGGTGGCCGGGAACAAACAAATGGCCTCCTCCAAAAACCTAAGGTCCAACTATTCAAGTATTAAAGTCCAGTGATCAAAATCCCCCTTTGGCTGCCCTAATTAATATGCCCAATCAAAATTAAAGATCTCATTCTAACACATGGTTTCCCCTTTTACCTTTATAAACTGACATTTTCCTATAGGTCATGTTTATAGGCCTCTACCCAGAAGCAGTCCTTTATCTCCTGGGACAAATAGCTTGTTCCCTGCTTTCTTTTGTCCCCTTTCTCCCTTCTCTCTTTCATTTCTCCTTCAGCCTTTGTCTCCAGTCTTCATCTCTGATTCCCACCCTTTGTTCTTCAGGGGCAAATAAATCTCCTTTGTGCTGAGAACGTGGTCTTGTGCTGATACCAGCCCCTTAGTCTCCTAATAGGTTTAAGAAACGTACTATATTACTTGCCACTGTCCAAAAAAGGCATTTAACTTTGGGCCTAGTACAAGACCAACTCCACAAATGATTCATGGGTGGCATTTAGACTATGAAACAGCTGTTTAAATACCAGGAGGCCACATGAATAACCAAACCACAATTAAAGAAGAATATCTTTTAATTAAACCAATTACAGCGTTAAAGTTCAAAAGACCATATTTGTCATTTTTATACCCTAAATCCTGTTATCATGAACTCATGACTCCAAAAGACAAATTGAAATTTAGATGAACTCAAGAAACCATAAACAACAGGTAGTGAAACATTCTTGCCATCCAGAAGCCTGGCACCATTCCAGAGCATTGTGGCTACTGAAACACAAGAAAAAGAGCTGTGAATATATATATATATATATGTGTGTGTGTGTGTGTGTGTGTGTGTGTGTGTGTATACATATATATGTATATATGTATATTTTGGTATGCATTTCTAATGTGTGATTTTTTTTAAAAATATGTGGAATTTATGTTGCTTTCTTTAGCTCAAAAGGAGATGGTTATATATTTGTGAATGAAAGCATAACAAGCAGTTACAAGTTTCATGTTTCTTTAAAGTTGTATAAGATTTAAATAATAACCATATCAGAAATTCATAAAGAAGTGTGCACAGAGTATAAGTGAGGCAAGAAAGAGGCATCGTGATTCCTCTGACAGTCAGTTTTGGCTTCACAGGGAAGATACTGTTGGCATCTAATTGAAGTAATGTACAAGGTGGGAAATTCAGAAAGCAAAAAAAACATGAAAAAACGTGGAAGAACTGAGGGAGGAAGGAGAGAGGTCAGATCAAGGACATGGGGAGGACTGGGCAGAGAACATCAAAGGGGAAGGGAAAGGTAATGAGGGTGGAAAGAAGGGCTTGCCAGGAAGTGAGTTTCCTTTCCCTACATTCATTTTGGGATGGGTTCTATGTTCTTAGTCTAGGTATGCCTGTACAAAAAGTCAGTGGTCTAGCAAAATCTGTATTCACCAGAATGCTAATCAGTTATACGGGTTGTGTTTTAGAAAATAATGAAAATCTACAGTAGGATTTCTAATGTGTTTTAGCTTATCCAAATAAATTATTATAAAATGGAGGTCACTGTATCAAATCATTTTAAATTCTTCTTCCAGAGAAGAAGGTCAATTTATTTTTAAAAATCTTAACTGTAAAAGATGTCTTGAAATATAAAATGCCTCGTCTGTCATCCTGCCACTATATATACTAAACTATAAACCCAGGTTCTGACAGAATGATTAATTGACTTATATCAATCCTAAGGGAAGTTGTGGCAAAAGGCTACAGGTGTCTTTAGTTTGACATACAAAGAATAATTAATCTCACACTTTCATGGTTTAGTCTGAACCTGTGAGCATTAAAGGATAGCATGTTCAGATAGTTCAGAGAACATATATGAGGGTAGCATGGTCCAGATAGTCAAGGAACATATATGTTCCAATGTGGAAAATAAAACTCCAAAAGTCCCTATTCCAAGTTACAGCAAAACCAGACTAATTATTAAAGAAACAATAAATGTTGTTCATCTAAACAGTGTGTGATGTGCTTAAGTTTCCTTTGATCATGAGGAACAGTCTGGGAAACATGGAAAAGGGGTGGGAGTAATTTGATTCTATGCTAATTTTTCAATCATAACAATTTATTTTGATTCTGTTTAGAGTGAGAAGGTTTTTGCAGTTTATATCTAGAGATTTTTCTGTGTTGGTAACAGAATACTAAATCTATAGCTCTAATGCATGTAATAACATAGCTTATTATTTCTTATCCTTGCTAAACATAAGGGAATAAAACTTTGATGGGTGGAAAACTCACTCATATCACTGCAAGAAGAGAAATTGCTAGGGGATTCTTTATGAAAATGTCTTTCTCTTCATCTAATAATATTCAATTCTTTATTTATTGAAGAAAGTTGTGGTGGTGTGGAGTTCTTCTCAGCTCAATTTTTTTTTTTTATTTAGGTATATTGCTATCTCTGTCTATCACCAGGAATATTATTTTCTCCAAAACCAGCCTGTCAATTATAAATTTTTCAGTAAAGCTTGTGCCATCAAACTTACAAAGTACACAGTGGTTGTCTGTCATGTGAAATCCTAAATGGGCAATTTTATCTGGTAAACTACTTTTGGAGGCAGAAGATCATGTCAGAGTAGAAACGAGAATGACAATCACTGGTATAGATTGTCAAGAGGGCTAGTACAGACATGGGGAAAGTAAAGTCACATCTTTACATTTCATTTCTCCTGCCCCATTTTACCCTGCAAAGGCCAGAGTGCAGCTGGAGGACCAAGCAATTCTTTCTCACATCACTTCTTGTACACGTGAGGAAGTGCATCAAAAGCCCTGAGCTTGAAAGATTTGTGTGACTTTTTCTATAGCACACATAGCTTAATGCACCTGTTTCAGGCACAAATATAGTTAAGATGACTGGGTAAATCCTTCCTAAGAGAAGATAATATATATGTTACACACACATATACACAACACACACGAATAAAATGTGTTATAACTAATGGATGGACCTATAGCAGACAACAGAAACACTCTGTCTGGAGTATTGGCTTGGGAAAGGTCAAATAAGAGCTTAATCCTGAAGGACCTGTTTTTGACGGTAAACAGAAACAGGAACAGGGAAATCTCCCTTAAAAGCATATTTTAATTATGATAGAATCAGCTGTTGCCTATATTTTTACTTTTACTCTTACTAATACATCTCATTTTGAACCATTACTTTAACTGTCTTTCAGAGATACACAATTCAGCAAGCATACAAAAGTTATTTAATAAATATCAAAATAAATAATCAACCTACAAAAAATATGTGGGACCAGGTTTGGTAGTGCATGCTTATGATCCTAGAATTTGGGAGGAAGAGACGGGAGAATACCAGAAGTTTGAGGTTAGCCTTGTCCACACAATGAATTCCAGGACAGATCGGGTTATTAAATTAGTAATTAAAAAAGAATAATCTTGTGCTGATTAGTAACTTTTTGTCAACTTTACATAAGCTAGGGTCTAGGAAGAAAGAACTTTAACTGAGACAGTGATGTGATTAAATTCGTCTGTAGTCAAGTGTGTGAGACATTTTCTTGTTTAGTGATTGACGTAGGAGGCCCCAGTTCACTATGGGCTGTAGCATCCTCAGGAACATTTTC
>NC_022034.1:24144392-24147559 GCF_000317375.1 Microtus ochrogaster | reverse complement strand
AAAAAAAAAAAAAAAAAAAAAAGATCCTCTATAATACCCTTAAAGAGGAAATTAATAATTAATAAACTCCTTAAAGAAATCTATGACCTCAGCTAAGAACGTAAGCAATAGTGGAGAGGGTAACTGCCATCATAGAACGTTCCTCCAGTAAATGATAAAAGCAGATACAAGATCCAAGCTAAGCACTGGACTGAGATCTTGGAGTCCAGTTGAAGAGAGGCAGGAACGATAATATGAGCAAAGGGGTTAAGACCATGAAGGGGAAACCCACAGAAACAGCTGACCTGAACTAGTGGGAGCTCACTGATTCTGGAATGACAGCAGGGGAGACTGCATAGGACTGAACTAGGCCCTCTAATTGTCAGCGACAATTGTTGGCGTGGGTATTGGAAGAAAAGAAATAAAACAGTTCAAAACCTGATAGCAGAATTAGAATCAATAAAGAAAACCCAAACTGAAGGAAAAATGGAACTGAAAACTTTAGGAGCTTTAAATAGTAATCTCAGAATCAAACCTCACCAACAGAATACAAGAAATAGAGGAAAGACGTCTCAGGCATGCAAGACACAGTAGAAAAAGTGGTTACCTCAGTCAAAAAGAATTGTAAGATCTAAAATATATTATCATAAAATATACAAGAAATGTGGGGAACTAGGGGAAGATAAAAATCTAAAATAATGAGAATAGATAAAGTGTTCTCAACCAGGCAAAGGCACAGAGAATATTTTCAACAAAATCATAAAATAAAATTTCCCTAACATAAAGAAGGCAATGCCTATCAAGGTATAGGAAGCACAATAATATCAAATAAACCAGAGCAGGAAGCAAATTCCCATGGGTAAATAATAATCAAAACACTAAATTACAGAATGTAGAAAGAATATTAAAAGCTGTAAGAGAAAAGACCAATTAACAAATAAAGGCAGACCTATTAGAATAACACCTGAGTCCTCATTAGAGATTCTGAAAGCCAGAGAACCTGGGCAGATTTTCCACAGTCTCTAAGAACCACAGATACCTGCCCAGATGACAGTACCCAAAAAAACTTTCAACAATTCATTTCATGATATAACCAAATTTTAGCAATGTCTATCTAGAAATCTAGCCTTGTAGAAGTTAATAGAAAAAAAAACTGAAACTTAAACAGATTAATAACACCCAAGAAAACACAAGAAATAAATAATCCCAGGCCAGCAAATCAAAACGGGGCACACACACACACACACACACACACACACACACACACACACACTGTAATAACAAAATAACAGGCATCAACAAATAGGGCACATTGATACCTCCTCTCAAGATCACTGGTCTCAATTACCCAATAAAAAGTCACAGACTAACAAAATGAAATTGACAACAGAATTCATCTTTGTGTTGCATTGAAGAAACATATCTTAACATCAAAGATAGGCATCAACTCAAGGTAAAAGGGTGGAAAAAGATATTCCAAACAAGTGAATCTAAGAAGCAAGTTGGTATAGTGTTTTTAATCACTGAAAAAATAGATTTCAAACCAAAATTAATCAGAAGAGAATGGAAAAAGTCCTCATCAAAGGAAAAATCCACTAAGAGAACATTGCTATTCAAAAAAAAATTTTTCTTCATATATGCCACTGGCTAAACTGAAATTAGGATCAGATAATAAAATAAAAATAGTAATTAAAAGTTTACAAAAAAAAGCCCAGAAATCTTTGATTTTGTTGTATTTATTGAGACTCCTTTGAGTCTGAGTATATGGTCAACTTTGGAGAAAATTCTGTGAGGTGCTGAGAAGAAGGTATATTGTTTTGTGTTTGGATAAAATGTTCTGTAGATAGCTGCTAGGTCCATTTTGTTTATAAGATCAGTTTGTCTAGCAGTTCTCTGTTTAGTATTTGTCTGGATGATCTGTGCATTGGTGATAGTGTAATACTGAAATCTCCTTCTGCCAGTGTGTACAGGTCAATATGAGATTTAAGGTGAAAGAGTGTTTCTTTTATGAACTTGAATGCTCTAGTTTTTGGTGCATAGATGTTAAAACTTACAAACTACATATTCAATAGAGGTCTAGTCAGTCCAGTTTTACCATCTTTGGGCATAACACAAATGACATATCAGCCTACCATTGAGACTCTTGCTCAACCATGTTCACTGATATTTTATGACAATAGCCAGAAATTTGAAATAGCAGAGGTAAGCCTCAACAGAACAATGATTAAACAATATACTACATTTACCTGATGATATTACATAGCAATATCATCAATTAATCTACATATCAGTAGATTAATTTAAGTATCAAGAAATTTAAACAAAGCTACATTTCTAAACAGAATTTTCAAAAAAGGAAACTCAAATGGCCGAGAAACAAAGAAATAGACTGAATCCTTATCCATCAGTGAAACTTCAGACACCAACCCAACCACAAACCCTTTGATATACAATGATATACAGCCTGCAAGATGCTATTGCAATGGCGGTACAAAGCTTGCCAGAGTAACTACCCAATATCTGATTTGCCTGAAGCCCCCCAAATGAGATGAAAGCCATACCAGACACTATTTGGGTGATGGAGAACCTGAGACAAGATAGCCCAGAGATCTAGGGTTAAACCTAATGTTACTATTATACCAAACAAACAAACAAACACAATCATAAATTGTATAAATAAAATGATTCCTGACAACATTCTACTATATCCATAAATCAGTGCCTTGGTCAGACACCATAAGAAAGGCTTATTCTTGAAGAAAATGAAAGCAAGTACAGATGTTCATCGCCAGACATTATGCAGAGAGCGAGAGAACTTGAAACACTCACCCCTAAACAGGATTCCTCCATTGAATATATTGACTCAGGAAATTCTGTAGAAAAGGAGAGGAAAAGAGTGTGAGAGCAAGTTCAGATGAGTGACACCAATAAAAACAGACCCTCTAAACCCCCATGGTCAGTACACATTTGAACTCACAGAGTCCAAGGTAGCATACCCAGAACCTGCTCAGGTCCATACCAGATGGGGTCATAGAGTTAGTTGTAAATTGGAGTAGACTCATGCCACCACCATCCCTAATCCAGAAGTTATCTCCACTAAACAACCACTTCCAAATGAAAATTTATTTTTTCCAAGGGAGTCTTTCTTTGGAAACAAACTACTATCAAGGGGAGGCCAGATGCCCAGC
>NC_022034.1:24142558-24143265 GCF_000317375.1 Microtus ochrogaster | reverse complement strand
CTTCTCATGCACAGTTGTCACTCTATATTACACCATCTGGATTGCCTAAGCTACAACCAAGTAGGAATGTGGCTCAGTGCTATGCATTACTCCTTAAAAACCCCTTGAACTGTACGAGAGTTTTGTGACAATTGATCAATGCATTCTTATATTATCACAGTGTCACTGCCTTATGTTTCTCATAGTGCTATGATTCTTGTCTGGAGTTAAATGACAAGCTAAGTATAATTAGGTGTATACAATGATGAAAGGTGTCATGTTGATCCAGAACTGGAAGATACTTTTTTTTTAAAAAAAAATAGATTTTTCAAAACAAAGATGTGAAGAGAGAACATGTAGCCATCCTGTCAGTCTTTTTCTGATCTGATTGTTTTCTTTTCAAAGCATATACATCAAAAGTATTATCTTTCTGTATGCCTCAGGCAGGGTGTGAAAGTCTTACATACATGATATTTTTGTGTTTTAGAATGCCCTGTGACAGGACTGAATTCATAAATATTTTGGTTGAGAAGCAACCCTAAATATCAACTGGTCAATCTAATAAAAATACAGAAGTGAAAGTTGACAAAGCTGATTTAATGAGATGGAGTAACTTTCTAGAAAATTTTTAGTGGATCACTGAGAGGTCAAATGATTTTTAACAACATATGTGTCATTTGCTTCATAACCGTAAAAGTGATATGAAAACTGTTTGAGGTGTTGTTAAT
>NC_022034.1:24141056-24142458 GCF_000317375.1 Microtus ochrogaster | reverse complement strand
AAGGTAGTGAGCAGCATATTAGAAATCAATTATGATACAAAATTTGACTATTAATACTGTTTAAGCTTTGGCGGCATAAGATCTCCCAGCTCAGCCTGCTCGGGCGCTGGGATCGAATCCCAATCGGGAGGGCAAATAGGAGGGCATTAGTTCCTTTGTCTCCATAGCCTGCCTGCTGCAAGCAAGGTAGGCCCTTTGTTTAGGAGCTACCCAAGCAGCATGGAGTTCCAATCTGGGCACCAGGAGAGCCATCATTGGGGTGAGTGAGTGCAGCAGCAGCCCGGAGCAGGGAACTCAGACTTTCCTCATCCCTCCTACACTTCCTGGTCATCCTGCAGGGGCTATACTGCCCAATAGCTCCTCTCTCTTCCTATCCCACCCAGCTTACATCAAGAACACCCCCCTGTCTCCCTCCCTCCCCCCTTTGGCCCCATAACATCTCCCAGCTCAGCCTGCTTGGGCGCTGGGACCGAATCCGAATCGGGAGGGCAAATGGGAGGGCTATAGTTCCTTTGTCTCCATAGCCTGCCTACAGCAAGCAAGGTAGGCCCTTTGTTTATGAGCTACCCAAGCAGCACGGAGTTCCAATCTGGGCCCCAGGAGAGCCATCACTGGGGAGTGACATCACTGGGAAGGTACATCAGTGGGCAAAAAGACCTGATCCTGTAAAAGAAGATCCATAGGGGAGCATTCGGAAGAAGAGATGGGCAGGCGCCAATGCAAGAATTCACCCAACAATCTGAAAAACAATATGAAACCACCAGAACCCAGCGAACTCACAACAGGAGGACATGAACGCCTTAATCAAGAAGAAGTAGAAAAAACTGACTTTATGAAAGTGATAGAGGCCCTTAAACAGCAGGTAAAAAAACGCCCTTATAGAAATGGATGAGAAGTATAACAGAAAGTTTGAAGAACTGAGTAAATTAGTGAATGATACCCTAGGAAACCAAGGAAAAAAAATCAAGCAGATAATGGAAACAGTTCAAGACTAGAAAACTGAAATGGAGGCAAAGAAGAAAACACAAACAGAGGGCCGGTTGGACATGGAAAATCTAGGTAAACGAATAGAGACTACAGAAACAAGCATAACCAGCAGAATACAAGAGATAGAAGAAAGAATCTCAGATTCTGAAGATAACATAGAGAAAATAAACGCACTGATCAAAGAAAACAGCAAGTCCAACAAACTCTCATCACAAAACATTCAGGAAATATGGGACACGATAAAAAGACCAAACCTAGCAATAATTGGAGTAGAAGAAGAAGTGCAGCTCAATGGTCCAGAAAATATACTTAATAAAATTATAGAAGAAAACTTTCCCAACCTAAAGAAAGATGTCCCTATGAAGGTTCAAGAAGCATACAGAACACCGAATAGGCTGGATCAAAAAAAAAATCC
>NC_022034.1:24129371-24140956 GCF_000317375.1 Microtus ochrogaster | reverse complement strand
TCTTTCCTTCTTTCCTTTTTCTGATATCTTCTCAATTTCTTTCTTTAGAGACTTAAAGTTCTTGTTATACAGGTCTTTCTCTTGTTTGGCCAGAGTTACTCTAAGATATTTGTGGCTGTTGTGAGGGGTGATGTTTCTCTGCTTTCTCAGCTGTTTATTAATTGTATATAGGAGGGCTACTGATATTTTTAGTTAATTTTATATCCCACAAAATTACTGAAGGTGTTTATCAGCTGTAGGAGTTACTGTTCAGCTGTAAAAATCAATGACATAATAAAATCTGCAGGCAAATTGATAGAACTAAAAGAAAAAAATCATCCTGAGTGAGGTAATTCAGACCCAGAAAGACAAACACGGTATGTACTCACTCATAAATGGATACTAGATATAAAACAAAGGATAACCAGGCTACAATCCACAGCCACAGAGAAAGTAAGTAGCAAAAAGGACTTTAAGAGGGACACAAGGGTTGTCCTGAGAAGGAGAAATAAAGGCGATCTCCTGGGTAAACCGGGGGTAGGGAGCAGTAGAGGGGAGGGTATAGGGAATGAGACCATGAGGGAATGGTATGGTCAAGTTGGAGAAGGGACAGAGTGGGAGAGAAATGAAAGAGATACCTTGATAGAGGGAGCCATTGTTGGATTAGGGAGATACTTTATATAAGAGAAATTCTCAGAAATCCTCAAGGATGGCCCCAGCTATAAGACTCTTAGCAATAGTAGAGAGGTTGCTTGAACTGGTCTTCTCATGTAATCAAATTGGTGACTACCAAAAGAACCTTCATTCAGTAACTGATGGAAGCAGAAGTAGATAGAAATCCACAGTCAAGCACCAGGCAGAGCTCCAGGAGTCCAGCTGAACAGATGAGGATGAATTATATGAGCAAGGGGCCTTCATGGTCATAATGGGAAATCCCACAGAGACAGATAACTTGAGCTCTCGGGAGCTCATGGACTCTAGATTGACAGTTGGGGAGCCTGTGTGGGACCAAACTAGGCTCCCTGCCTGTGGGAGACAATCCTGTGGCTTTGTATGCTTGTGGGGACCCCATTAATGGGGCAAGAATCTACTCTTGGTGCATGAGCTGGCTTTTTGAGCCCATTCCCTATGGTGGGATGCCTTCCTCAGTTTTGATGCAGTGGGAAGGGGCTTGATCCTGCCTCAACATTATGTGATAGGCTTTATTGACTCCCCATGGGAGGTCTTATGCTGTCTGAGGAATGGATGGGAGAGATGAGGTGGGGAAGTGAGAGAAGGGGAGGGAGGGGGAACTGAGGTTTCAGATGAAGATATATTCTTTCTCTTACCTTTTCCCATATATCCAAATCCATTTTTCATTGTTCCTTCTTCAAATAATTTATTTCATAATATTTATATATCCCCACAAATGATTGTTTCTAAGTCACTTCAAGTTTCTCATGTTGTCTGCCAGGCTGGACTGATTTTCCCAGGCTTCCTCATTGGGGAAATAATGCCATTATCACAGGTTGCCTCCCACAAGCTTGCCCCATGCCTTGCCTAATTCTATAGAGGTTTCCTTTCTCCAAAAGAATAATCTCTATGATGAGACACAAGGTGCCTTGTTTTATCTTTAGTTGCTCAGCATCTGAGACAGCATTGTTTGAAAAGCTGCCATTTTGTTATAAAGAGAATTGACAATGAAAAATTGCTTTGATATATTTACCTAAGAATTTTTTCTTACCTGAGAAATAATATAATTCACATCTAATCTTGATATTGAATGACAGAAATTATTTTGTATTTGATACTCAAATGATTTCTTAAATATGGGCATCATACTTAAAATAGTATCTGCATAATTTTGAAATATATATGGATTCAATATTAGGACCATGCTTTTCAGTTAATTAGTTAGTGTTGCCTTTTCTGCTGAATATTTTTTTGAAAGTGAACTTTCCAATAAAGTCCAACAGCCTAGCGGAAAGAAACTTTGGTTAATGTGAAGGAAGATTCTTTTCTCATATCATTTGGCTTCCGAAAAGAATATGCTTCAACTTTAGACTGGTTTGTTGAGAAAGCCCCCAACCAAGCTAAAGATTCATAAATTCAAATGCATTAACTTAGCACTTGTTAAATCCGCTTTGCTATTGACTTTCCTTGGGAACTATGTATTTCGAACTAAATATTCTGTTATAATTTGTGACAATTTTGTACATTATGGTTTTGGAGGAGATGTGAGAACCTGACATATTGCTAATTTCTGACCCTACCTGGAGATTGGTTTATCCTTCTTAGCACCATGGATCACTGAAAATAACAAGAATTACTGCTTTATGTGATTTCAGTGAGTTTCCCCCTCTGAAGGACCCAAACCCACCATGCTGATACTGTCCTATACTAAATCTTTATTCATGATGTCTCCTAAGGAACTTCAGGGGTGACTGGCTGCCATCTGTGAAACTGGCTTGACAGGAGATGAATAAACACTCTGAACAGCTCTGCCTTGCTTCCCATTACCACATCTTAAGTCTCTGTGTTTTATCTTGATGACCCAGCTAGACAGGTTATTAGAAGTCTCCATGAGTTGTAGGCCTAAAACACATCAATCCAGGTGATCTTAAAACGTGCAGATAACACTTGGAAAATATGGTACAGAAATAACACCTTAAAAACAAGTAATTGGGACAGAAAAAATCTGAAAATATTAAGTAGGAGTCAACAATTCTTATATCATTTGTATCATCACTGTTCAGGAATATTGCTTACAGTGAAACATGTGTGACAAATTTACAAGTGTCCATATTCTGTCTTCCCTGTGATGGCATCACATGCATGCACATGAATTATTTCAACATCACAGTTATTCTCGAAAATGTTCTAATTTTCCCAAACTACCACAGTATACTTTTTTATTTCTATGCATTTGGCTTGTTTATATACTTCATTTGGATATAATCACACCAAATTTATTCTTCTGTTTAATGGCTTATTACACTTAACACAATGTCTTCAAGTTTCATTCATATGTCAGAATACTCTTAGTTTTAAGGGTAAATGATATTTTGTATTATACACATATTTGGTTTGTAATTATTTTAAGTATAATCTAAACACACACAAAAGTATTTAATAATAGCATTATATGTAATTTTGGCAGATTAAAAAGATGTAATTGCACATCCATGAGGGCATATATAAAAAGAATACGAAGTATCAATATTTTGAAATTTCACACAGATAATTTTAATACACCTATTTATTTATTTTCTGTTTATGCATATCTGTGAATCCTTGAATGTACATGGATGGATGAGTACCATATACTCTGTAGCTTGTGAGACTCGTACTCTCTTACCATGTGGGCTCTGGAACCACACAGGTGTAGGCAGTCTTGCTTCAAATATCTTCATACACCTAATCCTTCTACAGAGTATGTTTTAAGTTCACATAAGCATTGAGAGTTATTAATAATTTACTGTTCGGATAACAAAACCGGTGTCATGATTTGAACGAATTAGGAAAATCACTTTGTTCTCTGAATCTCGTGTTCTCATTTTAAAAATTAAGTGATTAGGACTCAGGCCAGGGAAGCAAATAGGCTAATAGCAGGCCTTCACCTCTATTATGCCATGTCTAATTCCCTAGTCTTATCCTCAGCTCTGTAGCATACTACCTGAGGCAAATCCCCCCCTTCTCTCTGCTCCCATCTCACAGAACTTTTCCAACCTTCCTCATTCCCTATCCTGTTATCCCAGTCCCCAAATCCACCAGACTTACTGGTGACACAGCAGCCAAGCTTGACAGAGAAGCATGAGGCCAGAAAAGCAGGTAGGCTAGCTTCAGATCTTCGGTTTCCCGCCTCTAATCCCCCAGTGTCACTCTAACTCTGTAGCAGACTACTTGTTGTGGCCTCTCTTCACTTCTTCCCTCGTTCCCAGCAAACTATGAAAATCCTGGTGAAGTGACCTGCTTTCTTCCCTCCTGTGGATCTCCACAGCCCCTTACTTCCAATCCATCCTCATTCCAAAGTATCAGCTCCCAATACATATAAAAGCATTTTACTGAGAACCCACAGTGGCTACATAGAGCAGGATTCTAGAAGAATATCCTAATAGGAAATGCACAGCCACAATACCCTCATAAGGACCAGAGAGGACAACAGAAACCAAGAAACAAAATACTCACTTGACAAAGAAAAGACCAGACATCAGCACCTAGAACTGTAATTTTCCTAAACCCGTTTGCCTAGGTACCAGTCTAAAAACAACCAATAACAAGACAGAAGTCTTCACTAGAGCTCGACAACCCTACCATAGTAGCTTGAGAATTGCAAAGCTTCTGAAACACATGTCAAAGACCTTAAAATCAGTCTTTATGAATATGAACATGTCTTTAAAGAGGAAAGGAAGACATCCCTTAAAGAAGTCTATAAGAATACAAACAGAACAAAATGAATAAAAAAGTTCAAGTTCTGCTGGGCGATGGTGGCTCACGCCTTTAATCCCAGCACTCAGGAGGCAGAGGCAGGCAGATCTCGGTGAGTTCGAGACCAGCCTGGTCTACAGAGCTAGTTCCAGGACAGGCTCCAAAGCCACAGAGAAACCCTGTCTTGAAAAACAAAACAAACAAACAAACAAAAAGTTCAAGTTCTGAAAGTGCAAATACATTTAATCAAAAAAGAAACCCACTGAGGAAAATCTGGAAATGACAAATTTAGGAACAAAAACATGAATCTCAGAGGCAAGAGTCACCAACAGAATACAATATATGGAAAAGAGAATCTCAGGCATGAAAGACACTATGAAAGAAATGGATATTGCAGTAAAAAAAGTTGAATCTAAATAATAACAACAAACAGTAAAAAACCTGGCAAAAAACATCCAGGTTACATAGGACACCATGAAAATGAAAACAACAACAACAATAAAAATCTAAGAATACAAATGAAGGACAAGAAACTAAGGTCAATAGCAAAGAAAATTTTATGAACAAAATCATAAAAATTTCCTAACCTAAAGAAGGAGATGGCCTATCAGGAGACAAGAAGCATACAGAGCACCAAATAGATTAGACAAGGAAACAAATTCTCCTCAGCATATAATAATCAAAGCATTAACCGAACAAAACTAAGTAAGACTATTAAAAACAGCAAGGTAAAAAGACCAAATAACTCATAAAGGGAGATCCATTAGAATCACATGACTTCTAATGGAGATGCTAAAACTCAAAGGGTGTGGATAGATGTGCTGCAGACTCTAAGAGATCATAGATGACTGACCAGCATACTATACCTAGCAAAACTTTCAATTACAACAAATGGAGAAAATAATACTGTCCATGATAAAATCAAAACTTAGCAATATCTATCAACAAATCCAGTCTTACAGAGGCACTAGGGAAAAAAAAAACCTAAAGAAGCACCCAAGGAAACACAAGAAACAAATGATCCTAGGTAAGCAAATAAAAAGAGAGGAACACACAACTCACACACACACACACACAACACACCATCATCATCAACATCATCATCATCATCACCACCATAACAACAAAATAAAAGTAATCAACAAGCAGAACAAACTGATATTTTTAAAATCAATGCTCTCAATTTTTCAGTAAAAAGGCACAGAGTAAAAGAATGGTTGTGAAACAGGATTCATCCTTCTGTTTCTTCCAAAAAACACACTTTGATAGCAGAGAGACATCACCTCTGGGTAAAATGATGGAAAAAGATATTCCAAGAAAATGTACCTATGAAGAAGGCTGGGATAGCTTTTTAATAACTGACAAGTAAGCTTCAAACCAAAACTAATTAGAAGAAAATTGAATGGGAAAATCCTCACCAAAGGAAAAGTCAACCAAGAGAACATTGCTATTCTTTTTTTCAATTTTTTTATTGTTTTTATGTAACAATATATTTTTATCTGCTCCCCTCTTCTTCTACCCTCTCCAATGGTCTCCAGGATCCCAATTTACTCAGAAGATTTTATATTTTTCTAATTCCCATGATGATTAGATCCATGTATGTCTATCTTAGGGTCTCATTGTTGTCTAGGTTCTCTGGGATTGTGATTTGTAGGCTGGTTTTCTTTGCTATATGTCTAATGAGTAAGACTCACTTATGAGTGAGTACATATGATACTTGTCTTTCTAGGTCTGGATTGCCTCACTCAATATGATGTTTTCTAGATCTATCCATTTACCTGCAAATTTCAAGATGTCATTTTTTTCTGCTGTATAGTACTCCATTGTGTAAATGTACCACATTTTAATTATCCATTCTTCAGTCGAGGGGCATTTAGGTTGTTTCCAGGTTCTGGCTATGAGAAACAATGTTGCTATGAACATAGTTGAGCACATGTCCTTGGGGTACAATTGAGCATCCTTTGGGTATATACTTAAAAGTGATATTGCTGGGTCTTGAGGTAGGTTGCTCCCAAAGAGGCTGTACCAGTGTGCACTCCCACCAGCAATGCAGGAATGTTCTTTTTACCCCACAACCTCTTAGGTTTTTACCCTGATTTTATTGGATTATTTGTTCTTTTGATGGCCAACTTATCGAGTTCTTTGTATGTTTTGGAGATCAGCCCTCTGTCCGATGTGGGGTTGGTGAAGACCTTTGCAACATAAAACCAAATACTACTGTTATAAAACACAAACAAAAGGCATGACAATAAGAAAAAAAAACCAGTAACAACCTGCAATACACTTAGATAAGTGCCGTGATCAGGCATCATCAAAGAAGCTTCCTCCTGCAGCAGCTGGGAACAAACACAGAGGCCTACAGCCAGTATATGCAGAGGAGAAACCTTAGACCACTTAGCACTTAATGAGATGTCTTCATGAAATCCCTCCACTCGAGTCTCAGAGAACTCTGAAGAAGAAGAGGCAGAAATAATGTAAGAGCCACAGGGCATGAAGGATATGAGGAAACAAGGCTTTCTGAATCAATGTGATGGGAGCACATAGGAACTCATAGAGACTGAGACAGCATGCACAGGCCTGCACAGGTCTACATCAGTCGGGTTCTTACAGCTGAGAAGAGGACATATGCCCCATCTTAGTTCAGAAGCTATGAGAACATATGCCCCAACTTAGTTCAGAAGCTATCTCCACTCCGGAACCACTTGCAAACAAAACTTTCATTTCCTCTAAGGGGGTCTCACTAGGGAAACAAACTACTGACAAGGGTAAGTTGCATGCGAAGAAATAGATGCTTAAGAGAAGATGAACTCTACATCTTTGGAAGCCGCCTTGTCTCATAATGTTCTGTTGGGACTTTTCCTTTTTAAGGGTTATTTTTTCATTTTTACGTTAATTTTATTTATATACTTTTTCTTTTCTCTTTTTACCTACAAATTCTTTCTGTATATATTATGTCTTTCAGCTTACTGCTTTTATAGGATTCTGGAGTGTGCAAGTGGATCTCTGTTTCATGTGCGTTTTCCTAGGCTCTTTTCCTTTTGTTTGTTTTGTCCAATTCTGATGTGCTAGTTTTGGGTTTATCTTATTAAGATCTATTTTATTATATTATAAAGTATTTCATTATTATCACAGTAGAAATCTCTTTGTTTTCTAATGAGAGACAGATGGGTGTAGAAGGAACTGCAGGCTGCATTCCTGCTGTCTGGCTCCTGGCCTGTTGGCTAGCTTATGCCCCAAAATAACAACACACAAACTGTATTCATTGAAACACTGCTTGGCCCATTATATCTAGCCTCTTCTTGGCTAATTCTCATATCTTGATTAACCTATTTCTAATAATCTGTGTAGCATCACAAGGTGGTGGCTTGCTGGGAAAGATTCAGCATGTCTGACCTGGTGGCTGGCTCCATGACGTCTGACCTCACTTCCCTTCTTCCCAGCATTCTATTCTGTCTATTCCACCCACCTATGTTCTGACCTATCAGGCCAAGCAACAGATAGACATATGACCCTCCCACATCAAATGGGGTGGACCTGAATAGGAAGGGAGGTGGGAAGGAGCTGGCAGGAATAGAAGGAGGAGAATTCATAGTCAGTATACATTACTTGAGGAAAATAATCTATTTACATTAAAAGAAAGCTAGGTATATAATTGGCTTATGTCTAAGTACTTGGAGCTTTTCTCCTTAATTGCCTTTATGGCTCAAAGAAAGCCCAGGACCAGATGAACTTAAACACTGTTGTACTATCTTTATTACCTGAATTTTGAGCTGTTAGATTAATGGGAGCCCTTTTTAAGGTGTATATTTGAACATCTGGATAATTTTTAAACCTAAAAACCACAATATACCATAAACTGAACACAATCAAAAAAAAATGGTTATTTCTGGAGATAGAATCTAGTAGGCAAAAGAATATTCTGTGCACTCAGAAGAAACTAATTTTCCTTGTTTCATTTTTATTTTTTTATTTTTTGGTTTTTCTAGATAGGGTTTCTCTGTGGCTTTTGGAGCCTGTCCTGGAACTAGCTCTATAGACCAGGCTGGTCTCGAACTCACAGAGATCCGCCTGCCTCTGCCTTCTGAGTGCTGGGATTAAAGGCGTGCGCCACCATCGCCCGGCCCTAATTTTCAATTCTCAACATCTGTGTAGTAGCTGGGCATGGTCATGCATTCCTTCTGTTTGTTTTGTCCAAATGTGAATGCAGACAGGGAGATCCCTGAAACTCACTGGGCAGCTAGTCTAGAGGGAGCTGTTAGTTTCAGATTCCATTCCAGGTGTCACCTCTAGAGAATAAGCCGGGCAGCTGTAGAGGAGGATACCTTGGTCATTGCAGCCAAGAAAAGTACATGCACCTACATATACCACTTCCCTTCCCATACAATATCCTCAAATGAGGTGGTAATAAAACTTAGAAAAAGTCAGTCAGATGGAGTTACTAAAAATGACAGGTGAAAAACAACTACTTCAACATTTGATGTAAATGATGAATAGAAGCCACCTTAATTGATGTTTTCCTTGTGTTGCCTGTCATGCAGTTCTCCAGTAGACACTAGATATGATACTGGGAAGAACACAAGGGCTTTATGACTCATGCAAAAGGAGAAAATACCTCTCTGTTGAAATCTCTGCTGAGATTTCAAGGTATTTTCACAAAACAATGAAATTTTATTTCCCTACCTGAAGACATGTTTATAAAAATATCAGAACTCTGTGGGTGCTGTTTGTTTCTTGGTTGCCTCCCACAAAACACAGTCTCCTTCATCCCACACTGAATGTGGACTTGCTGTGTAGCTGCAATGACCTGGAACTTATCATCACCCGGTCTCCAATTCATAAGTGCTATGACTGCAGGGTTATGCAATCAGGCCCAGTTATATAGTGGTGTGATTACACCCAGGCCTCACACATGTCAAGTCATGACTTCAACAGTGGAACTATACTCCCAACTCCCCAAGAACACAGAAATTAGCATACAATTGCATAGATGTACAAATCAAAAGAATGAGTGCTTGCTATAGTTTTTACATGGGAAATTGTCAGTAATGAATAATGCAGTAATTATCAATGTAAAACCATTTTTAACAACTGTGGTTATAGTATCAAAACATGTGTTTGGGTTTATAGGGTCTGGTTTAGTATAGAGTCATAGTAAGGGATTGATACTAATGCTTTAATTCCAACTTTTTTTTCAAAGAAACAGTTCATTGGTGAAGAATCTGGAACTTAGACGTGTTTAAATTTGGGTCCAATATTCTGTAATATCTGAGAACAGACATATGCCTACAAGATGTCTTTCCTCTGCTGTAGGAATACACTATCAAAAGACACCTGTGCACTCAGAGTTTCCCATGACTACCTCCTCTGTTGGATAGCACAGAGCATAGAGCTTGAAGTCTCTGTATAGCTATTTTGTTTGTTTGTTTGTTTTGTTTTTCTGAGACAGGGTTTCTCTGTAGCTTTGAAGCCTGTCCTGGAACTGGCTCTTTTAGACCTGGTTGGCCTTGAACTCACATAGATCTGCCTGCCTCTGTCTCCCTAGGGCTGGGATTAAAAGTTTGTGTCACCACCACCCGGTTTGTACAAGTATCTTCAGAGTTAACCTTCCTCGGGATTTCAATGAAAAGTAGTTTTTACATGTAAACATAGCACTTCATATCTTTAATGTGCTTTATTATACTATTTATTATTATGCACAACACTAAACAAATATTCACAGACAACATAAATTTATGGTATCAACTATGCAAAGTCAGAGAAGGTAAAGTGGTCGCAAGTGTGTTGAAAGCTGGTGGGAAAAGGCGATTAATCAAGGCTGCATTTGCTGTTACCCTTGGTTACTCTTTCCAATTACATTTCAGTTTTCTGATATCTCCCCAAATATGGATTTTCTGTCATGGATTTGAAAACTCCTAAGTGAGACAATAAAAATTGTAAAACATTGTCATCATGTTGAAAGTATGGATTTTCAAATTGTTATTGTTTGTATAACTTTAACTTTATCATGGATCATTTTGTAGGAAGTGCCCAGAAATTGGGGATATGGTAAATGAACTTTCTTACATCATGGTTGTTACGATATGGGTAAGAAGGATGCCCCAAATTGTTTGATTTGAAATTTTGTTCTTCAGATAGGGAAGCCAATCCCTGGGGTGGGGGATGGTGATCAAGGTAGCTTGTGAGGGCTCAGACTTCATTAACAATTTAATCCATTAATGAATTCCAAGTTTGATGTGGAGTTTGGAGGTGGTGGAAATGGGATCAGGAGGAGAATGCAGGTTCCTGGATATTTGCCTTTGACGGATTCTTTGGCCCTGGTCCTCGCTCTCATACTCTGCCTCCTGTTCACTATGAAATGGGTATCTTGGCTCCTCCACCCAGCTTTCCTTCCCTTTATTACATTCTGCAGTGGCAAAGGTGCTGCAGTGGACCCCACAGTACCAACTGGAACCCCTAAAGCTCTGCACCTAGCCCACCATTCTCTTTACAGCCCCTTCTCTCATATATTTGTCAGGGATAAAAACAAAACAATAAAACTCACTCACACAGTGCAGATATTTTTTTAAATGCAAGGCATACTTCTTAAAACACTGATGGGAAGCATTTGAACCATGTTCCAAGTGTCCTCTGCCTTGCATTGAGAGAGCTGGAGAACCTTGGCTCTGAGGAAGTTCGTTTTCATATACGTTGAAAAGCATCTAGCATATTTGCTGTAGTCAATGCAATCTTCACAGCAAGTTTGTAATGTAGTAGCTTAAACTGATGGATAATGAGCTGCTGACAGACATGTTTTCTAAATTGACACTTGAGGATGGTGCAGCCAAAGGACTTGGCACGAGAAAGCAGAGGAAATGGAGATTGAGCTTGCAGAGCTCCTGAATCTGAGTTAAGGCAGAAAATCAAACTTTTTAATAGTCACTGTGGAGTCATATCTTATAAACTTGAAAAAGTAATGTGTGTAACCATTAGAAAAACTATACATTTTCCCTCCATTTGTAAAAAGATGGGTTTTTCCCTCTATTGGCATATCTTGAGAAAATCAGTGTCATTTAAGCGTTGTTGGTGTTCCTTCTTAAATTGAGTGATTGAGCCCTCAGATATTAAAACTGATCAAGTACAAAGAAAAAGAAAAACTTAAAATATATATGATAAGTAAATAGGAACAAGTACATTTTTAATTTTAAATTGTTTCAAGTTTT
>NC_022034.1:24126159-24127313 GCF_000317375.1 Microtus ochrogaster | reverse complement strand
AACTAGCTCTTGTAGACCAGGCTGGCCTCAAATTCACAGAGATCTGCTTGCCTCTGCCTCCCTAGTGCTGGGATTAAAGGCATGCACCATCACCACCCAGCTTATTTTTCATTTTTAACTTGAAGTTGAATAGTGATGAGAGTTGTCTAGTTTATAGATAAAACACCTCTGTCTAAATTTCAGTATGTTTTCCAAAGATAGTATTTTAAGACAAAGTTTTGCACACGCACATTGCATTTCAATTTGCTTTTCATTTAGTGATTGACAGTCTCTGCTATTGGGTCTTTAGTGACTCTGTACCCCAGATTCTGATCAGGTAATGTAGTATTAAAGCCTTCACTCAGGAATGGAGTAGGCTTCTTAACTTTTAGTCAGAGTTTTGGGAGCCCTGAATGTGAGAGTCCTTTTTCCCATAGACACCCATGCTTTGTAGCAAAGGTCACGGTAGAACCCCTAGACATTAAGTCAGCACAAGGAACCCCAGGTCAGTACCTGTTGCCAGTTCTAAGTTTTCTATTTTCAAGAGTTTATGTAGACTGTTATGAAAGTCCTCATTTTTGTTCTATTGCTTTCCGTGCAAATATATACCCTAGCCAGGTTTGTGCATCTCCTGGACCTTGTGAGTTGAAACTGTGTTTATGTGCAGTGGGAGGCATTTCCCTTTATGACACTGCTTCAGATTATTTTGAATGTACTGTTAATCAGCAAGCAAACAAATAAAAACTCTCACTAGTAGCCAGACTGCTTAATGGAAACTAAAATATCTAACAACAACCTAAGAGGGAAGAATGGATGAAGAAAGTATGGAATATATACATATTAGAGTATTACTCAGCAGTAAATAACAAGGACTTCTTGAATTTTGCATACAATTGGATGGAAATAGAAAACACTATCCTGCATGAGGTAAGCCTGACCCAAAAAGAGGATCATGGGGTGTACTCACTCATATTTGGTTTCTAGCCATAAATAAAGGACATTGAGCTTATAATTCATGTTCCTAAAGAAGCTAAATAAGGTGAATCCAAAGACAAACATATAGGCATCTTCCTGAATATTAACCTTCATCAGGGGATGAAAGGGGACAAAGACAGAGACCCACAGTGGAGCACCGGACAGAAATCTCAAGGTCCAAATCAGGAGCAGAAGGAGAG
>NC_022034.1:24125419-24125857 GCF_000317375.1 Microtus ochrogaster | reverse complement strand
CCATTACTGTGGGTCTAACTCACTACTTGACCCATATGACCACTGCTGTTTACTGTTGTTGTTGAAATTGTAGCCATATAGTGATTGCCTTCATTGATTACTTTATATACTTACTCAAGTAGCATCATTCCAGATGTGTTCACGGTTGATAGCAAGTCAGATCAATTCTTCCTAAGCACCTAGCAAAATGTGGAAATTACTCTCTTATGGAGCATGTTAGAGTTAGGCTGAAATGCTTCCTGTTGCACACCTGGTAGTTCAGATTCATGAAAGAGTGTAGCACAAATTTTGATGTAGATATGAATGAAAACTAAGCTAAAATTGAAATAAAAAACTAATTTGTGCTTTCACAATTGTTGTCTGAATGGCCACACTTTCTAAATTTGAATAAAGTTAAACAAACAAAACATAATGAAAACTGTATAAATAACATGGTGA
>NC_022034.1:24121159-24125046 GCF_000317375.1 Microtus ochrogaster | reverse complement strand
ATTTGTACTTGTATGTTTGTTTGTGTTGAATGTTTGTGAGGTATGTGCATGAGCAATGGGTGTGGAGGCAAGTGCCTTTGCCTGCTGAGTCATCTCATTTGCCCCTGATGTTTCAAATTTTAAAATAAGTTCTATCTTTCTGAAGTGCACATTAACAAACAAATTATTACCTCCAAACTTCTTCAATGATATATAATCTAGCAATTTATGCTATTCTTAATTTTATTGACACAGTATTCCATGAGTGAAAACATTTTCATGGTTCTTAAACAGAAAAAAAAATGAATATTTGCTGTGAAGAGTTTTTCTTTCTTTATTAAATATCAATAAATAACATGTACAAAATATAAACAGTATTTTCAAACTTTTAGGGTAGAATATGGACTACAGATATGTAAAGCTAAGTATTATTAAATAAACAACA
Organism: Microtus ochrogaster; assembly: GCF_000317375.1. Lineage (NCBI taxonomy): Eukaryota > Metazoa > Chordata > Mammalia > Rodentia > Cricetidae > Microtus > Microtus ochrogaster. The sequence goes on along the minus strand of NC_022034.1, from coordinate 24,124,622 downwards.
CAAGTATACATGCAATAAAAATAAAAGTTAGAGCAATGTAAGATAATAACTATATGTCCTCATAAAAAGTCAATATAAAATTGACTAAACTGTAAGTAACATATATATTGTGTAACTATAGATCTAAAGATACTACACAGTTGAGTATTGCATATAGCATAAGATAGTATGTAAGTTCCTAATTTTTATCTAAACATTAAAGTATTTTATAATTATCTACATTTTATTTTTATGAAAAAAATATATAATTCAATCCGGAGCAATGATTCTCCCATCCTATTAGACCAGTTCCTCATAAGAAACCTTTTAATCTTTCAGTTTTTTTCTTCTGGCAGATGATCATCTTCTATGGCCAGGGCTTCATCCATCATTTTACTCACTGGCTCTCTCACCACGACAGAAAAATATTCACCTCCTGTTTGCCAGATTCCAGGCTTCCCTCCTCCTGCATTAGAGATGGTTCTCCTTCTCTTCGTTCCTTTGCTCCCAGTCCCTCTGTCTCTGTTGGTCCAATATTTGCTTGTGATTTCACGTATCCTCAAGTGCGGGTGACTTTGGGTGTTTCATCTCAACACATAGGGTACAATGTCTTACTCACTGTACCTTTTTGCAATAAAAAACATTTTCTTGAAAACATTAAACTAAGGGTAAAAGAGGTGAAACATCGCTAGCTCCCACTCTCTAGCCAAAGTTTCCCCATGAGTCATCAACCCTCTCCACATCCAGACTCAGTGGGATGACAAAGGCTTGGTGCCATTACCTTGCAGGCCACAGTTTATGAGGAATTTCAATGAAAGATTACCAGCCAAGGCAAGATGGCTGTGGCAGGGCTAATTGGAGGGAGAGATTTTATCTAAGGGTGGTAACTTATGAGACCATACTGTGAAACATATAAAAAGCATGCTATGTATGTACATAATCTAAATATGTGTCAAAAGATTATTATTAAGTTGCTTATAGATGGTTCTTTGTATCTGCATGCTCTACCTTTACAGAATCAGCCAATGATAGATATAAGATATTAAAGTTGAACTGGGTTAGTCCTGAACACTATAGACCATTTTTATATAGTTAGTCTTCAAACTATACTAGTTACATCAAATTTACTTTATGCTAACCATCATGAACAATTAGTAGATGACAACTAATAAGAGGATTTGAGCAGGTTGTATGAAAATGCTACAGTTTTATATAAAAGACTTATGCATCTATAAACCTGGGCTTCTGTGTAGGGCGTTGGGACCAATCCTTCACAGATTTTCAGAGGAAATGCTACTTTTCACTAGCTAACATCATTTTAGCCCCTTTATTTAACAGCTAAAGGACTACCTTGGTGTAGCAGTTCCTTCTGTTTGTGTGTTGCTTTAATTGGTTAATGAAAGAAGAAACTGTGTTAGCCTAGCTGATAGGGCAGACTTAGGTAGGTGGGGAAGACAGAACTGAATGCTGGGAGGAAGAAAGCAGAGCAAGAGAGAACTGCCATGGAACTGCCAGAGATGGACGCTAGAAATTTTACCTGGTAAGCTACTGCCATTTTGCAATACACAGATTAATAAAAATGGGTTAAATCAAGATGTGAGAGTTAGCCAATAAGAGGCTACAGCTAATGAGGCAAGCAATAATTTAATTAATTCATTATCTCTGTGTTTATTTCGCAGCTAAACAAGTGGCTCCTTCCCCTACAACACTACCTTGTAGAAGGAGACTGCTTGTTCATTTCCTGGCTGCCCAAACCCAAATAATCACACAGAAACATATTAATTACAACACTCTTTGGCCAATAGCTTAGGCATATTCCTATTAATCTATGAATAACCACAAGGATGTGGCTTACCGGTAAGGATCCAACATCTTTCATCTTCAGCAGCTTCATGGCATCTGCTTGATTCCACCTACTCTCTCTCTCTTTATTTCTGTTCAGATTTCCCACCTGCCTTTACTCTGCTAAGCTATTGGCTAAAACAGCTTTATTCATCAACCAATAAAAGCAACACATATAGAGAAGGACTTCCCACATCACTACATGGCCAATCTAACATTGCCTTTCATACCCAGACTTGGTATGAAACATCATACATTCTCCTATTTCTTCACAGCAAGGTTGAAATATTGCCTACAGATGTTCTCAGGAGATAATAGCTCCTAGAGCTATCATGTGAGGACCCTGACTGTGTCAGCTGCTGAAGCCCTGTTCAAGGGTTCACATCTCACTCTGCTGTGGTCTGCTTTCTCATAGGTTTATTATAGTCAGGTTTTCTACCACTCTACCTCATGTGCATGCCCACTCTGTCTGGTCGTGTGCTAGATCTAGAGTCCTCAGCTGGTTTTTGCATGGTATTTGAGTACATGGCACTGTGGTATCCAATTCCTTTGTATCTTTCTGTCTTCCCACTAAACGTAGAAGTTTTGTGAGAGACAAATGCTGCCTGCTTGGCCCCCACTTTCCCTCCTAAGTGCCTGAAATGAAATCCAATACTCAATGAACATTTTTAGTGCCCCCTCTACTTTTCTACTTTATATGATTTAAAAATAATGTCCCTGCCAGTTCTTCTTCAATTTCAGAGCTATGTAGATAGAAGGCCTACACTTATTTAATTTACTTTTTCAATTTTGTATCTGAATTTTATTTTCCAGAATCAGTCAAATGCTAACAAAATATCACTTGCATGACTTTTCAAGATTTCTGCAAAATATGGCCTCTTCATAAACAGCTCTGACTTTTACAAAATCTAAGTTGACATTTAAATTTTAATGAAACATCAATTTGAACAATATCATACAACTTCAGGCCTGAGTCTTCACAGGGATGAATTCAAGTGCTGTGTGCAGGCAAAGGTCATCAATCAGTACTATCAATCAGTACTTTCTTGGACGACACATCATTTCTCTGGGCAGGATATTTAGGTGTGAATAGTCACAGCTGGGTGTTATGGGACTGAATATGTGTAGTTTATGTCTTTGTGAATCTAAATTGTGCACTGGAGATACCGGCTTCGCAGTTTAAATCAGTTTAATATGATGCTAGACTTAGGTTTCTATTACTCAATTTAGCCTTAGGTTGTTGTTAGATATTTTAGTTTCCATTATGTAGTCTGGCTACTAGTGAGAGTTTTTATTTGTTTGCTTGCTGATGAACAGTACATTCAAAATAATCTGAAGCAGTGTCATAAAGGGAAATGCATCCCACTGCATATAAACACAGTTTCAACTCACAAGGTCCAGGAGATGCACAAACCTGGCTAGGGTATATATTTGCATGGAAAGCAATAGAACAAAAATGTGGACTTTTATACCAGTCTACATAAACTCTTGAAAATAGAAAACTTAGAACTGGCGACAGGTACTGACCTGGGGTTCCTTGCGCTGATTTAATGTCTAGGGGTTCTATCGTGACCTTTGCTACAAAGCATGGGTGTCTATGGGAAAAAGGACTCTCACATTCATGGCTGCCAAAACTCTGACT
>NC_022034.1:24106408-24119504 GCF_000317375.1 Microtus ochrogaster | reverse complement strand
ATCACTCCTTCTATCCCGAGACCCTTCTTTTGACAAGCCTTCTCCTATTCTCATGCCTGTGTGTGTGTGTGTGTGTGTGTGTGTGTGTGTGTGTGAGAGAGAGAGAGAGAGAGAGAGAGAGAGAGAGAGAGAGAGAGAGAGAGCAAAAGAGAGAGAGAGAGGGAGACCTTCCCTTATTTGGATGGGGTGTTCATTATTATGTTAGGCAGTGCTAGGACTTAGTTTAACCACACATGATTATAAAATCACTCATTTTTCCAAAGAAGGGAGCCAGTTGTTTGCTTTATGTTTCCTTTCCGATGAGAACCTCAGTTCAGACCTTCAACAGGATGCTTAAATGTGCCTGGGTGTTCATGTTACAATGCTGTAAACACTGAACACTGAAGTAAGCATTTTCCTACGGTGTTGGTCATCTTGGCTGGTCTTTCCAGACACCTAGAAAAAAAGGAGCATGTTTGCTTAGTGATTTTACTCTGTTTTCATGGAAATCAGCTGTCATTCATTCCCCCAGGCCTGCTGGTTTCCACATTAGCACATGTTTCTAGATCTTCAGACCGTTCAGCACATACATGTTTTCTACCACTGACATCCTGAACAACACTGTGGGAAATAAAAGGCATCCCACTTGTCTGCTTCTGATTCCAGGATGTCTGGCAGCTTTTAATGAAAATGCTTCTGAGGTCCTCAGGGCAGCACACTAGATGTGTGATATAAATTAAATCCATAACTTTTGACTAAGGTGATTGTGTGATTCATAAAAAGAGATTAAAAGGGCTATTTAGTAAACTAAAATTGGATTTCATTGGGAATGACTATACAAGTCACAATCTATAGTACAGAACTGTTTGAAAGTTGTCATAAGTGAAAGGAAGTGAGAAATAGACATGGGATAAAATTTATGAGTCATCTTGGTAAATAAAACTTTTAATTAGTTAAAAAATGGGAATCCAGTTTATAGTGAATTAAACTACATATTTTAGCCAATTTCAAAGTTCAACTCTTAACTTGGGAGTCATTGTTGAATAGTCTTTACTATATCTATCTATCTATCTATCTATCTATCTATCTATCTATCTATCTATCTATGTGTCTGTTTGAACACATATTCTATATGTGTGGTTGCCTACAGAGACCAGAGAAGTTGTTGGATCCCCTAAAACTGGACTGGCATTACAGACAATTTAGAGACATGGATATGGGTTCTAGAAACCCATGATGAAGTTGGGTCATCGGGAAGAGCAGCAAGGGACCTTAATCACTGAGTCTTATCTCCATCCCTAATTTCCCTTTTTCTTTTAATTAAAAGACTTAGCTAAATTTTATGCAAGGTGTGATATGCTTAAAAAAAGTTATCATCTCAAAACATCTGTATTTGTTTCCTACCTTCCCCTGGAGCCCAAGGGGCATAATACATTTTAATATACTGAAACTTGAGATTCTTAAAGCAGGAGAGCAGACCAAGGTGTGTCACCTTACCCAGAAAGTACATTGTTTTTGGAGGTAAAAAAGAAAAATGTTCTGTCACTGTAATCATATTTAAATTCCCTTCCTTTCTAAGTGTTCTTGTGGGCCACATGATGAAGCATGCATCTTGACTTGAGACCACATCACCTTTTCTGGAATCTCTGTAGCCTGGATGTTAGAACAACTTGATCCTGCTTCTCATCACTTTTGATGGGTGTCTGGGAGGAGGTTGACTATACTTTCTCTTCTTGTGAGTCAAATAGTTGAGGCTTCATTCCTGAAGAATGGTAATCTGATGGTTATGCTTGCATAGATGAGGTCTTCAGTCATCTAAAAGCAATGGTGGCTTTGCTTGTCTAAAAAAATGACAGGAAACTCTACTGTCATGCTGTTGAAGCACATCCTCATCTCAAAAATTGTCCAAGAGGAAGGATGTACTATTAGATTCTGAAAGGAATCTCAAGATACTTATAGACTGTCATAAATGCCTTGTTTAGGCTCAGAGATAAAGAACTTCAATGAAAAGATGTGTAAAAATCTTCAAAGACACCCCTGGCTGCCTGATCTTTCATTGGCCACCTCTTGGTCTTGGCTGAAGATAATGTCCATTCTTCTAGAAGCTCCAAAATGAGAGAGACAGGCTCTATATTCTAGGACATGTACAAAGAACTGTGTAATCCAACCCCAGAGAACTTAGACAACAACATGGACTCTAAGAGGGACATATATGGATCTAATCTACATGGGAAATAGAAAAAAAGACAAGCTCTCCTCCGTAAATTGGGAGCATGGAGACCATGGGAGAGGGTTGAAGGGGAGGGGAAAGAAAGGGAGGGGAGCAGAGAAAAATGTATAGCTCAATAAAATCAATAAAAAAAAAGAACTGTGTAATTACTAAACTTGAGAAGTTGAGGCTAAGTGTCCTATGGCTCCAAGGACCATACGGGGAGGCTCTCACAGGGAGACAAGAGAATCTATTCCCTGAGGAGACATGTCACATTGTATCCATAAACAACTTCAAGTGGAAAAGTGGAACTTCTGTTACAATGGTTTCTCAGTACATACATGACATCAAGGGGCTGCTGTATGATTACAGATGGCTTTGGTTTGATTCCTATGAGGAATCATGCAATTCTTCCTTCATTTTCCCCTGAAACCAGAACATGGAGTTTCATACGGTTAAAATATGTACTATCCTAGGAGTCTGACTCATTTCTTTGAAACCGGCTTTAAGTTTCTAGAAATACAGAATCAAAAATATAGTGCAAACCTTGTGTTCAATTTAAAAATAACTAGCAGCTTTCTTTTATTAACAGGAGTGTTCATGATTGCTATATATCCTTTGTCTATATCTACCAAGAAGAAAAATAGAATATATTTTATGCTTCTTCAACTCTAAAACAGTGTAGAGACAAAGTTTTAAGCTGCTATAACATCCCCTATGGTGTATCCCAGGCACCCCTAGCTGTCATTCTCAGGTGACTAGCCTAATTTCATTAATCCATTTGTTTGCAGTACATTTTGGTTATAGGAGAGAAATATGTTCATACTTTGCAAGCTGGGTTTTAAAATGTCCATGATTGTTGTTAAATCTGAAGCAATAAATGGTGGGGCTTTAACATAGTCCAGCTGTTAGTTTCCCTGTTACATAAACATACCAAGATATCTTGTTACATTTTTCTAGCTACAGGAAGAAAAATTGTGTTTTGCTCCTAGGGTCTGTAGCTATAAATTATAAGAAAGGGTTTAATTTGAAGAGCAAGATGATCTTCATGGATAGGAATTATTTCCCTCCGAAGAACGTTTTTCACAAGAACAGTGAAATAGACCTGAGGGTGTATAAGCATACCTTGGCATTTACAGAATGATTAGAGTTTTAACTCTCAAAAACATTTGCTTTTGCAAATAAAAGTATGAAGGCTTTGACAAGGGTATGGAAATTGGGTTACTATGTCCACTATTCTGTCAACAGAGCTCCATCACTCCAGTAATGAATTGCAACCAAGGTCTTCAGGAGTCTTTGTACATGGCAAGAACCCTACCTGGCTTTCTGACACTCTTACCGTTTTTCTCATTTGGCATCTCCAAGATGTCAGAATACACTAAAAATGATACAAGATAGAGATGATAAGTGAGTAGACACTTAAACTGTAAATTAAGTTTAAACTTAAATATGAATCTAATAGCAACCAAGGACACTGTACAGCATGGCTATTCCAAGGCAATTCTGTTTCAAACCCATCTCCTCTCTAGCTTAGTTTTCCAGACAATGCTTGGGTGTTGGATTTGGCAAGCATTATGGTTGCCTCAGTAGTTGCTGACAATATTTTAATATTAACCCATGCTTTTAAATATTAATATTTTGTCATATAATCTGATAGTCTGAGTAACATTATACAATACAAACTGGCACACCCATTTTATAAATATTTGGGCTAAGCTACAGCTTATACAGTGTTATAAATGTAATCAAGCTTCTTTTAAAAATTCTTTACTTATGCATATATTTCATGTTTATGGGCATTTGGTCTGCATGTATGCACACCAGAAGAGGGCATTAGACCTCATGGCATTACAGGTTCAAAGAGTTTTGAGCCTTCATGTGAGTGTTGGGAATTGAACTCAGGACCTCTGGAAGAGTATCCAGTGTTCTTAAAGCTGAGCCGTCTCTCTGGCCTTATCATTAAGCTTTTAAGCAGATGCCCAGTTTACTATGACAAACCCCTGAATGCTGTACAGCTTGTTTTTTTACATTTCCTTCATCTTGCAGACTTAAATATTTTGCATCTATATGAGACTAAGATTCCATAGTAAGCTTTGCAGTTTGCCCATTTTTAAGATAATTGTTAAATAGGTTTTATCATTGCTTCTAATAGTAAGGTTATGGAAGAATAAGTTGATTCCTTCAGCAAGACTTAGAGCATGAGAACATAAACTGATTAGTCTTGGTGATGATGCACTTCTCAGTGCGAAAAGCCATGGGTGAGCACAGGCTGGTGCCATAGACTGAGATGAACCATGACCAGGTAATAGCTTTGGGAACAATAAATTAAGAGTGAGTAGGTGGTAGTAGAAGATGGTGTTGATGAAGACATATGTGACATTTTAAGGGGGATAAAAGGAGTGTGCAACTTAAAGCTCAGGATTTCATGTGGCCTTAACCTCAGTCAGATATTGTTGGGAATGTTCTGTTTTTCTCATATTGCATACATCTTTTCAAATAGTAGTTTCTGAAGTTAAAGAGGTGATTCTTTTCAATGGCATATTCTGAAATCTGGCATTTCTTTTCTTTCAGCCAAAAAACTTCCATTAAGCAGGACTGTATTTCCTGAGCTACACAGTCATTATTCTTCATGAAGTACCTAAAATGTCATCTAATTTACTGGGAGCTATGTTTTTAGCAGTGTGGTTGGCTCCTATTTCATGTGCATGTTGCTTAGCACTGGGAATGGATATAAAAATATGTCATTAAGAATATTAAAGCAATTTGAGTTTTCATTATCTGATCTCTTTATTAGAAAGTAATCATTAATAAGAGGACAAAGGCTCTTAAAATAGAAGAAGATTTTTTTCTGTTTTTTGTTTACTTGTTTTATTGTTTAAAATGGCATTCACTCATCAGTTAAGTAATTCTTTGCAGGCTTAATTTTTTTATCTAAGTATCAAGGGAATTTTTCCTTTATTTATAGAATGAACTTTAGTATACATTCCATTATTGAGTTCAAGTTTTTCATATATGTAAGAAAAAAGGGCAAACAAAACCCCCAAATGTATTAAAGAACCTTTTCCAGATGTCAGCAACATGGGCTGGATAGAGCGCTTAGCAGTTAGGAACACTTGCAGCTCTTGCTGTAGACTAGGGTCTGATTCCCAGCTTCCACAGAGCAGCTCACAAATACCTGTAATTCTAGTCCAAGGGATCTGATGCCTTCCTCTGACCTCCTTGATCACTGGATATACATGTGGTACAGAGACATGCATGCAATCAAAACACTTATACACATAAAAGTAAATAAAAACACTAGTAATTTCATTTAATACTTCAGTTTATGATGTTGCTGATTTCATTTAAGGGATTCTGATGTAGCTAAAGTACATCATTTGTAGAGACCTGTGGATATTTTGGGAGAAAGGAAGGACCAAGTGGTGGTGACTGCTGTACTGCCATACTGAACGAACTTGCATGAGAGGTTCAATAAACTCTCTGTACGAACTCTGCCCTTTGCTAGGTTGCCACTCCCTTTCATAAAACACTGAGTAGCTCTGATTAATACTATGTGTTATCATTATTCTGTTGAAAATATTGTGTGCATCCTATAGTAATGTAATATGTATTATGCTGTATACCATATGTAGCTAGAATATGCTATAGCTATACACTTATGTACATATATATAACATATAAATTAACATTGCAACTATTCTAATTTTACTTTTTTGAGTGACACATTAAATACATATATTGCTGTCACCACACTCATACACACTCATGTGTATATGCATGGGTGTCTTCTTATAGGCAACTTTCGTTTTAAATAGTACCACAGAACTACAGAAGTGACTAAATGGAGTGAAACTATGAAAAGTAAGATTCATAGCATAGGGAAAATTAGAATTATAATCAATAAAATGTTTACTAAAATGTTAAAAAATCTCAATATAAGTATATGAGAGATAAAGGAGGAAAAACTTGAAAAATCAATATTCATGTAACTATTCATATAACTTAAAGGCTATAAACATAGAGCTAAAGTGTTTTGTTTCTTTTTAGTACAAACTTTTCAAGAAGGTTATTATAATAGTGCTCACCTTTAAACTGTATAGCATCAGACATACCTATCAACTTTTCTGTCATTTCTTCAGTATTTTTATTACTAATTGAGAATGTCGCACAATGTATTTTGATCATATGCATTCCTACAACTCAATCTTCTTCCAGTTCCTCTCCCACCTCTGCATCTCCCTTCCATTCTACTCAAAGTTTCTTCTTCTCTCCGTCCCTCCTTCCATCCCTCCCTTCCTCCTCCCTCCATCCCTCCCTCCCTCCCTCTCTCCCTCCCTCTGGTTATCATCCCTGCATCCTCCCTTACCATCCTTCCTTACCATCAAGTTTAGTTTGTATTAAGTGAAACTATGAAATTATTTAAAAAATTACTTTTAAGATTTATTTTGCTTTATGTTTGCATACGTTTGCCAGACAGCATGTTTCTCTATGTGTGATGGTGCCTGGGAAGGCCACAGAATGGTGTTGGATCTCCCAGAAATGAAGTTATTGTCAGAAGTGAGTTGCCATGTATAAGTACTGAACTTTAGACCTCAAGAAGAACCATGGGTAATCTTAAACATTGAGCCATCTCTCTAGCTGATGGAGGAGGGAAATGATGTCTATATGTTACTTTCATTGGTTAATAAAGAAACTGCCGTGGCCTTTGATAGGACAGAAAATTAGGTAGGCGGAGAAAACAGAACAGAATGCTGGGAGAAAGAAGCTGAGTCAGGCAGTCGCCATGCCATGACTCTGCTCTCTGAGATGGATGCCCGTTAGACTCGTCCCGGTAAGCCACAATCAAGTGGCAATACGGATATTAGAAATGGGTTAGATCAATATGTAAGAGCTAGCCAATAAGAGGGTATAACTAATGGGCCAGGCAGTGTTTAAAAGAATACAGCTTCAGTGTAATTATTTCGGGTAAAGGTAGCGGGGTGGCGGGACGCAGCCCACCGCTCCTATTACTACATCTAGCCACAAATTGTAACTTTATCCTTTATACACCCAGCATTATTGATTTCTCTGAAATAACTTTTTTATGACAGCATTCTTTGTGTTACAGCTACTCTCTTTGATTATGTCAATAACTTAACAAATTTACCTTCATGAAATCTCTCTGGCTTTCTGTCTTATTTCTTTCTGATGGTGGTCATATGAGCATTCCTTGTTTGTTTTTTGAGACAGAGACTTACACTGTAGCCCAGACTGGCCTAGAACTTGTTTTGTAAGCCAGGCTGGTTTTAAACTTACGGACACTTCGTGCCCCAGACTTCTGAGTCCTGGAATTACTGCCATGTAGCACCACATCTGATTCATTCTACTTTTATTCATTTGAATTTTAGCTCAGCCTTATCATGTTTCATGTGTGTGCTGTGGTTCAATCTTTCCTAGTGGGCGTATCTTTTCCTTTATTGCAAATTGTCACTTGAGGTTTCCTGAAGGATAATAAGGCAAAGCCACTGTGCTTTCTGTGAAGAGACTGAACAACCACCATCCAGTGACCAATCACTGGCAGACAGTGAAAGTGGTCGAATCAGTCCATGGCCATGACGTGCAGCTGCCTGCTGTTTACACAGTGATGTGTAGATAAGAGTAAGCAGTTAGGTTGATTCCTTATACTTCTTACAATATGACAGCTGTAACTGAAATTTGAAAGTGTTATTGATAAACATATATTACTCAATCACAGTAGTTGAAATTTGTGACCATGAGAACTTTCTGAAGGATGGAATTCTTGTAAGTTATTTATTTTTTTTTTGCAAAACTTTTCTGATAATAATGCCGTAATGTCAAATATTTAAATATAATGAAATTTGAAGCAAATTGTCTTTGGCAGGAATGCTTATAAATTAATTTTGGCTGCTTCTTTTGTGTCATATGGAGAGTGTCCAGACCATTAAAATTAACACATAATTAACTGAGGCATAGCATGAAAAAGCAGACAGATTTACATGTTTAAAAATATCTAGACTACATAAAATTTTGAGCTTTAAAATTTTGATTAGGGAAAAAAAAAGTCTTCATTGAAGTTTTTTTTATATGAGAATAATGTATATAAATAGATTGCAGGTGTATCTTTGGGTTTCTATTGCTGTGAAGAGACACCATGACCACAGTAACACTTAAAATGGAAAACATTTAATTGGGACTGGCTTACAGTTCAGAAGTTTAGTTCATTCTCATCATGGCAGAAAGCACGATGGCATGCAGGCAGACATGGTGCTGACCAAGAAACCAAGAGGTCTACTTCTGCATCAGGAGGCAGCAGGGAGAGTAACACTGGATCTTGTTTGAGCTTCTGAGATCTCAGAGCCTGTCTCCAGTGACAAACTCCCTCCAACAATACCATACCTACTCTAAAAAACCACACCTCTTGATAGTGCCCCCCTGTATAAGCCTGTAGGGGCCATTTTTATTTAAACCTGCATAAGTGTTAGAAAAAAAAATTTGTTCGAATACTTTATAATTTATTACTAGGAGGGCATTGAATTACTTTCATGAAATAGATACTGAGACAGTACTAGTACTGGAAACAGAACTATAGATTCTCAGGAGCTAAGGACTGTCACCATAGATAAAGGGAGAGAAAGAAGTCATTAAGAAACAACCATAGCTTCAGGTTTTGCTGACTTTCAGAAACCTGGGAACATGTGTTATCCTATGATACCAGCAGTGTTTTCAATGCTTTGAACAATATAAAAACAATTAGATTATCTGAAGAAGTTACACAGATCATCAGCCTTGCCTATTCATCAATGCTGTTGACTTACAGGCTGGTAGTAAAAAGAAAATCTAGCTGACAACATCTGCCCACCCCTTTTAACCTTATTTCTCTAGTGCACATGGCACTCTCTGAGCAATATGAGGATCTCTTTCACTTAAGTTATGAAGTTAATTCTAAATGCTGCTGGAAAATATATAGTTTAAGATCTTGGATTGTAAAGACATATTCTCTTATATTGTTGCTTTATTCTTTAATATTTTAGACATTTAGTCTTATCCTCAAATTCTGTTATTTTCATTTTGGAGAGAAGATCTGTCATAGTTAAATAAACAAATTGAGGCTTTCCACCCTCCCACATTACAGCTTCGGAGAATCAAAAATGTGTTTTACATATTCCTAGCTTATTTTAGTCTGTTTGTCATCAGCAATCCTGTGTTTCTAATATTGTGAGCCTCGTAAATGTCATTGTGCCTCTTGCATTTGTCTCATAGAGCATGCTTGCCAACTGTGGTCTGTAGAGGGAAGCCTTCAAAACGCCAATCTGGGTGGGCACAGTTAAGACACAGAGAACTTCTAATGGTATAAGACAAACCAGAAAATGCAGAATTTAAAGAATAGAATGCATATTTGGCAATACTCGAATGACATTTAAAATAAAAGGTATCTTTGTGGCTCTGAAAGTCACAATGTATTATTTTCGAAATCAAACAGATCATTGTCCACTGTCACCTTTCCTAGCCTGGGTGATGGTGCTTTAACAATGTATTCAGATATGCTCGTCTTGGCATGAATGTGTCTGCCATGTGACATGGCAGAAGGATAAGACTTTTTTGCCAACAAAATAATAAAATGATATGAGAACATGTCTGCGGACATATGGTGCAGCAGATTGAAGGAGGAGAGGCCCAAGTTCCAGTTCTGACTCCACCTTCCATTCGCCTGATTGACAGAGGGGGAATAAAAGTAACATACCAGCCTTCAGATCCTTTCTCAACTGGATGATAGCAATTCCATCCAATGAAGGGTTTTGGCATGAAAGACAAAGAGGGAAAATAAATGAAACTGTATACATATCTATAGCATTATATAGGCCTAAGGCTATGGCATTGTTATAATCCAGAATACACCATTTTTACATTATAAAACATAAAATTTACCATAGTCTTTAAGCCTCTCAAACTGTCCCAAATACCCTTTTGCTGACAGAGTCAAAATAAAAGAAATTTACAACAAGATGGATATCGTGGTATATGCCTGCTGTCCTAACTACTTCAAAGACTGAGGTGGAAGTTCATTTGAAGCTTAGAGTTTGAGAGTAGGCTTGGGGTTGTGGGGGGGCATAGTAAGATCTCTTCTCAAGAAAACAAGCAGCAAAGTCAACAGGAGCAGATGCAGGACATTTATAAGGACGTGAGGTCATGTCTTTAATTATGTAAACAGGTTAGACATCATTTTAGTGACAACAAGAAGTTAAAGTATGTAAAACTATGATTAATAATATGAGCTCTATCAGAAAAAGTTGATGGCATGCAAGGAGAGATGGGAAATATAAAAGAGACATTTTTAAGAACTACAAAGAGAAATAATAAGGATCTCCATAGCAGGAATAAAAATGATTCTTAGGTTTTTCTAAGGAGACTGGAATATATTACAATAGAAAACAACAAAAGACAAACAATAATACAATAAATGAGAAACATAGGTGACTAAAAATTGTGATGTTTGTAAAATGAGCTCAAAGAAGAGAAAATGAGCAATAAAGCAGAGCATCTATCCTGAGCAATAAAGCTTGAGAGTTTCTCCAAAATCAACCTCGGACACAAAACAACTGATCCAGGAAGTTCAGAGAATACTAGGCAGGAAATATGCCAAATGTTATCTGGGCATACTGTATTCAAAAAACAATACATCAAAAAAAAAAAGTGGCGAAAGTCCTGATAGAGGGCAGAGGATGTAAAATAGCTCTCTACATGTGAGGAAAGATAATATTTATTTTCTATTTTGCAGAAACCATGAGGCACAAAGAGACTAAAGAATAATGTCTAAAGAATTATGAGGAACAAAGCACCAACCTAAAATTCTTGCTCCTTCAACAGTGAAAGCGAAATAAAGACTTTTTCTGGGAAACACAAACTTACCATGTTTGTTGTTCTGTATTGCAAGAGGTGTTAAAAAAGTTCTTTACAGCAAGGGAAGGTTGCATTGGTCAGAAACTCATATCTACATAAAAAAAGGAGGCATATTATGTTGAAAGAAGAGGGTTTTGTATGGAAATTTTTATTTTCAGACTTTTATTTTAAAACAGCAATTTGTTAAAAACAGGAATACTATCAGTTTATTCAATTATGTTTGATGAGAAAAAAGAGTTAGGATTGTTTTATTACTGCTAAATGTTCCCAGTGACCATGTCCCAAAATAGCATATTTAAAAACAGACCTAGCTTAGTAGTAAATGTACAGTCCCAAACCTATGACAACTATCATTTTTTTAAAGGACAGCAATATGATTGCTGTGTTAGAAAGGAGGAGAAATATGCAGGTGTGCAATATCCAGTTAAGAGCAGAAAGAACAGATGGCAGTGGAAGATAAAACAGAAACAAAGAACAGGAGCGACAAATAGGAAATGTACATCAGAGATTAAATAATCTCTGCTGATAATCACCTTGAATGTCAAACATCTGGCTTGATGTGGTACCACTTGCCTGTAATGATCCCAACTGTTCAGAAAAAGTAGGAAGATTATGAATTTGAGACCAGTTTAAACTAAATAGTAAGACTTTATATGTAAATAAATAAATTTGTGAGTGTCAGTGGCCTGAATTCATCAGTTAGAAGGCAGAGACTGTCAAAGCATATTAAATAATTTTACATCGTGTATAAGAAACTCAATTAAAATATAAAACATATAAAAAGTAAGGGTATATCAGGCTTACATTAATAAAGTTAAAAATATAGCATGGAAATATTATACAGCTCATGCTTCCCAAGAAAGATAGTTGTTAGGTATAAAAGGGAGCATACTCATAAAGAAGCCAGTTCTGCAAAAAAGATACAACAAAATTAGATATCCATACATCTAAAATCAAAGTATTGAATGTATGGTACAAACACTTCAAGGGACAACCTCTGCTTTAGTTGAAGATTCCGAAAGGCTTCTCTGTCAGAAATAAATAGACATATCAGAGGAAAAAGCATCAATGGTACAGTTCAGTGATTCAGTTGAATTAATACTGAGTGTAACCAACAGTGAAATGAATATGATTGACATCAATAGAACACTTTATCCAATTATAGACATCTTCTTATTGTAGCAAACATTCACAAAGACAGAGCACATTATGGAACCGCATACATGTCTCAGCAAATTTAAAATAATAAAAATTGTGTCTCTTTTCAACCACAATAGAATTAAACCAGTGATGAATAACAGAAAGAGCTAAATTAATCTCAAAGTACTTGCATGTTAGACAACACATGTCTAAATAACATCACTGAAAAAAAAATTTAAGAAAACTTTAAAAGTGTATCAAACTGAATGAAAATCGTAACACAGCTCATCAAATTTCAGGGTACTCAGCACAGATGGTACCTGAAATTTATGTGACTGAATGCTCATATTAAAAAAGAGGAGACATATTTAAAATCAGCCACATATGTTTCACTTTAAAGAACCAAAAAAGAGCAAATTATAGTAAATAGAAAGAAGAGAGATAACAATAGCAATAAGACAACATAAAGGGATCAAGGGGATTTGAATTGGAAAGGAAGAAGTTAAACTTTCGTTATTTGCAGATGATATGATAGTGTACATAAGCGACTCCCAAAACGCCACCAAAGAACTCCAACACCTTTAGTAAGGTGCAGGATACAAGATCAACTCCAAAAAATCAGTTGCCCGCTTATACACAAAGGATATGGAAGCAGAGAAGGAAATCAGAGAAGCTTCACCTTTCACAATAGCCACAAACAGCATAAAATATCTTGAAGTAACTCTAACCAAGGAAGTGAAAGATCTATTTGACAAGAACTTTAAGGCATTGAAGAAAGAAATTGAAGAGGATACCAGAAAATTGAAGGACCTCCCTTGCTCTTGGATTGGGAGGATCAACATAGTAAAAATGGCAATTCTACCAAAGGCA
>NC_022034.1:24103593-24105158 GCF_000317375.1 Microtus ochrogaster | reverse complement strand
ATTTTATTTTATTTTTTTTTTGGTTTTTCGAGACAGGGTTTCTCTGTGGCTTTGGAGCCTGTCCTGGAACTAGCTCTGTAGACCAGGCTGGTCTCGAACTCACAGAGATCCATCCGCCTGCCTCTGCCTCCCGAGTGCTGGGATTAAAGGCGTGCGCCACCATCGCCCGGCATCAAGTCAAATTTTAAAGTGTATAAAAATAGTTATGCAAGAAATATGAAACATGCTTTAATGTTTGAAAATTGATTAATAGAATAGTTAAGAGGGTCTAAGCTAAATTAAAAAAATACGAACATGATAGTGGATGAAGGACAAGCATTTAAAAAAGTTTCCATCTATAATAAAATTCCATGTAAATTAGGAATGAAGTCAGTATCGACAACTTGATAAGGAACATCTACCAAAATACCTCATTGTGCTTAATAATGAGAAACTAGATGTCACCTCTTTAGAAAGAGTCAGCATAGGCAGAGATGGCTTCTCTTGCCATATCTTTACCTATTAGAAGTGCTTGATCATTCAAATAACTCATGGAAATACAATTCATTTTGACTGTCACATCAGACTACAGTAACCACCTTCAGTCAGCAAAGGGCTTGCTACTCAAGCACAAGGACCCCCATGAGAGAGCCAGGCATCATGGCCCACACTAATAATCTGAGAACTGGGAAGACAGAGACAGGTGGATCCCTGGGAATTGTAGTCAGCCATCCTTGCCTAGTAGATGAACTCCAGGCCCAAGTAAGAGACCACTGGATTTCGAAGAGCAAACAAAAAACAACAGAACAACAAAAAACCTGAGCTAGGTGGCTCCTGAAGAATGACACCCAAGTGTGCCCCCCCACACTTAAGCACACACAATAACCTATGTCTTTATTCTCAGATGAACCTGATAATCTATGCTGAAAATCTAAGATAAAGTAAATAATAATAAATGATTTATAGCAGAACATTAACGATTAACGTTAAGAGGTAAGACTGATTCTTGTGTTTGCTAGAAATGAAGAAGCAGAAGTTGAGGATGAAGACACAACACTATTTCACTGGGATTCTTCCAAAAGTAAATATTTATATTTATAAAATTAAACAAATCTACAATGAGGAAAATTAAAAAATTTTGATGAAGGAAATAAAAAAAAACTAAGAAACTGGGAAAATATCCCATGCTAATAGAGAGGGAAACATCAGTATGTCACTTTCTCTCAATAGTATCTAAAATAGTCAGTAAAATTCTACTCAGAATTCCAGCAAATTATGTTGTGGAGACTGAGAAATTTATTCAGAAGTTTGCAAAGAAAGAGGAAAGACCAGGGGCAGCCATCATGATATTGAACAGAGAAATCTAGCAGACATTTTCTGACTGAAAGTACTGTTATTAGAACTGCAGTAATACGAACACAGCAGTGCTGGAGAAAGACAGGTCAAACTGCAGCAGAAAAGAGATCCCAAAAAGAGACATAGCTGTGCTCAAATGATGTTTGCAAAGGAGTAATGGAAAAGTCCGATGAAAGGGTAGATTTTCAGATGCTGGGACATGAAAAACGTGTCTCTCTCTCTCTCTCTCT
>NC_022034.1:24099184-24103478 GCF_000317375.1 Microtus ochrogaster | reverse complement strand
TGGGGAATACATGCATACTACAGCCATACATTAAACACTTGTCTGGGTTCCCATGTGTGATGGGACTATAATGAGAAGCAGCAGCTAAAACACTAATGACTTCCAATAAAACACCTGGGCGATGACTGTGTACCATCAGTTGAAGACTCCTTTCAGCTGAAAAAAAAAAGAGACAAAGTATAAGTTAAATATTGTACAGATATTACATTATATAGGGGCTGGAGAGATGACTCAGCAATGAAGAGCTCATACTGCAATTGTGAGGACCCAGTACCCGAGGCAGACAGCTCGCAACCACCTGTGACTCCAGTTCCAGGGAATCCTATGCCCCTCAGCTTCTGTGAACACTGACAAAAATTCTACAGAGATGCACACATACCCCCACACAGACGTACATGTACATGTGCACATAATTAAAAGCAATAAAAGAAGAATTGCTGAGAGCCGTGGATGAGAAGAAAGGACGCAATAGTGTCGACTGTGTGATAAAACAGCATCTGTGCAATGTTTGAAGACTTTACAGAACAGCAGTTACATTTGAAACAGAACAAATGTGGTGCAGACTGGGAGGCAAACATTGGCAGAAAACAATAGAAGCCGAGTTAAGATGCTAACTGCAGGTCTTCCTGGTTTGTGTTTCCCTTGGTGGGACGGTGGAAGCCCCGCAGCCTGTTTGAATGAGTCAAGTCTCAACATTTAGCTTTCTGCATGGCAACAAGTACAGATAAGTAAATGCTCTAGCCTTCCAAAATTAGATTGCAGATTTCTGTAGCTCTCCATTGTCTCCAGTCTTGTGCTTATTAAACATTTTTGTGTGGATCAGATTTCCATCAAAATCTAATATTCATTCATTAATTAGTATTCGCAATCTTGCCATCATTTGTGTTGTTGATATGGATGGTAACAGGGGAAAGATATTTATAGACAAGCCCGGGGTTTGTAAGTGATTTTCCCAGCAGCAGCTCTTTATGCCCAGGAGTAGCAAGGATGACCTCTGTTGCCTAGCAACACACTTAATCACAGACAACCTGAGAGTCAACAGAATTGGAGGATTCAGAAGTTGAAAATGGAAAGTACGATCATTATTTGCCTACATGGAGATTTATACTGGTTTTCTATAAATTGTGAAAATACTGACCTTGCAAGTATATTTTTCATGTTTATAACCCCATTAACAGAGTAGAAAGTAGTGTATCAATAAAACTTAGGTGTACCAATCACATCTGTTCACAGGCAGGAGCTCCTATAGCAACCTGATTCTGTGGCACAGGCTCTGGCAAATGGTCGTGAATAATTATCTCTAAGCACTTTAGGGAATAAATCTTCAGGCCTTCTACCATGCAGTTCTATTATGTTGGAAGCACTCTGATCACCTGTAGCTGAAAGCCTTTGTTACAGCTGCCTTTCAATCCTATCAGTTAGTTGGTTTGGTGGTACAGAGTGTTGGTTGCTTAAAATAGGGGCAGGGAATGAGAAACCATATTTGCTATCCCCTTTACTGCACATGTGATTTTTTTTCCTGTAGCTGTTAATAAGTCGGGAAGCAAAGAACACAGATATGAAGTCATGTAACTCATCGTCTTTCATAGAAGTTGTGATTTCAATAAAGTAGTTAAAGGGAAATTCTCTTGAATCAATGGATCCCAACTTATTTTATTGTGGCATTTAAATGAAATTGGATTTCATTTATCTATCCACCACTCTCAACAGTCTCTCTCTCATACACCTGTGTTATTTTCATTCTCACCTTTCTTATTAGTTTTTACCATAATCACTATATTAACAATGTTTCCCCACCTTGTTTTCTTCTCTTCATGTTATGTTCTCCCTTGATTCTGTTTTAAGTGTGTGTTTAGAGAGCATGTCACCATTATGCCATGTGTTTGCTCTGTGTCCTTTGCAAAATGATTCTGAATCTTCTAGCATCCTAGTGATATATCTTTATTTTATAACATATAGTAAAAAACATGTTCTTATGAAAGAGAGGTGAGGTTCAATACACAACCTGATGGCTCTGCACATCTGTGCAATGCCAAGTTTTCACAGCACTGTGAATTCACAACTATGCAGAGTTGTACTTGAAAGAAAGCCTGTAACTCTGTGAAATATATGGTTTCACTTAAAAATCTGTGGTTGTCTTGCTATTGGGTTTGAAAGCTCAACTTATAGTTATTTGAAGTCTAGTCACAACCTTCTTTGCCCCCCAAAGTGTGTGTGTGTGTGTGTGTGTGTGTGTGTGTGTGTGTGTGTTTGTGTAAGCCAGAGGATAGGTATCATCTTCAGGAAGGCCATCCACATTTATTGAGATAAAGTCTCTCATTGGCCACAATCTCACCAATTAGGCCAGAGTGGCTAGTGAGTGAGCCTCAGGATCCTAAGCATACTGCCATGCCCAACATTTTTATATAGGTTCAGGAACTCAAACTCAGGAATTCCGAATTCCAAGCAAGCACTGAATAAAATGGCTACCCGTTCCAGTTCTCAGCACTGCGGTCTAAGAAGAAATAAATAAAGCATATGAATGGGATATGAATAAATTTGCTACTTGGCCAAAATAATCAAAATATCTGTGGATCTTTCATTTATCATATTCTATGGGTGTTTCAGATTTCAAACATTAAAACAAATATTTTAGCCCTGCTCTTAAGAGAGGTTTGTGACTATCTAAATTTGCACTATGAAGGGTTTCGGTTCAGCCTTGTAAGACTCATTGTGTGACCACAAGCAATTCATTTGCCACTTGGAGTCTACTGTGGTTAGAATGTGGTTTGTTCCCTAAGAGTCATGTGTTAGAGCCTTGGTCAGTGATGAATTTGAGCCGGTGGAACCTTTAAGAGACCAGGCTGAGTGGGAGATGGTTAGGTCACTGGTTACCCTGTCAGAAAGGATCAAAGTCATTTATGTAGAAATCAGTTCATCTTGCTTTTTTCTCATCTCTCTCCTGAAGAGGTAGTTTCTCTCTCTTCTCCTATCCTCTCTTTCTCTTTCTCTCTCTCTATTCCCCTTTCCCCTTTCCCTTCCTCTCCATAACCCACTAAATAAATATCCAAACTCAAAAAAAAAGAATATGAAATCAGTTCAGCTCCTAGGAGAATGTTATCACAGACAAAGCCTGAAGCCTTTTTCTCTTTCTGGCTCCCTGGCTCACACACACACACACACACACTACAGTGCCATCTTCTATGAGGTCCTTTCCAAATAGAAAACAAAGGAAGTTTCCTATTTATTTATGGACCTACAGTCTCAAAAATGATGTGCTAAACACAACTCTTTTCTCTATAGTAACTCATCCTCAGTTATTTTGTGATAGCAATGGAAAATAGATTAACATGTCATTTATTTTTATGTGTACATAGGGATTAATAATATCATATATACTTCACAGCTGACCAATGTTGTAGGAGGCTGTTAGTTCATTCCCAGCTGCTCAGACCTGAAATAATCACACAGAAACTGTATTATTTAAATCACTGCTTGACCAATCACTTAAGCATATTGGCTAGCTAGCTCTTATATCTTTGGCTAACCCATTTCTATTAATCTGTGTATTGCCACACGGCTGTGACTTACCAGCAAGGTTCCATCCTGTGTCTGTCTCCAGTGGGACTACATGGCTTCTCCCTGACTCCACCTTCTTTCTCCCAGTATTCAGTTTAGTTTTCCATGCCTAGCTCTATTCTGCCCTATAACAAGCCAAAATAGCTTCCTTATTTATTAATCAATAAAAGCAACACATATACAGAAGTACTTCCCATACCAGATGAAGAAATAATGTTGATAACCAATAGTAATTTAAAATTGTTATTAATATTTGCAAAATCAAGGTAGTTTCACAAGTCAGATCCAAATATTTTCTATATGGGTGTATTTTATTGCATATTTTAAAAATATTTTATCACTAATTATCTAGTCTTATTTCTTTTGTTTGAAGTCTATAAAGATTATCTGTGTTCATGATGACTTTTGTGTAACCTTGAGATTATGTATTTTCTGGGTCTCATCTATCATCAAAAACACAAACCTATCTTACCTGTGTCTCAAATACATTTTTCTCATACTTTTCTGTAATTCACGGAGGATAAGAAGACATTTATGTTTATCACAGATCTGTGAAAACTTCTAGTAGAATGCAAAGGTTTGAATTTTGTCACTTCATGGCTACAGATAAAAAACTGTTTGAGTAGAATTAGAATTATTTTAACCTACAGTGTATGTCTTATGTTCATATACTATTTGTTTCTTAATTGATGATTGTCTTTTAGTCCTCTGTTAAATAGTCCTAAAGTTATCCAAG
>NC_022034.1:24094920-24099048 GCF_000317375.1 Microtus ochrogaster | reverse complement strand
TGGATTACTCATCAATTCAGCAAGACTACCTGAACAGCATTCTGGAATTTTAGATAGGTGCTGGGATCTAAAGTGGTCTTCATTTGAACAATAAGCACAGCTTAACTGAGCCACTTTTCAAATTCCAGTATTTATCCTTTTCTGTTTTGTTTTGTTTTGTTCATTTGTTTCTTTTCCTTTGATAGAGGGTTTCTCTGTATAGTAGCTCTGGCTTTCTGGAACTCTCTTTGTAGAACAGGCTGACCTCAAACTCACAGAGTTCCAGCTGCCTCTGCCTTCCAAGTACTGAAATTAAAACCATTGCCTGGTTTCCAATATTTATTCTTATATTGCTATTCCTTAGACAGTAACTTCTGGTGAACTGAGATTAATAATTTTTCTTGTTAATTTTCTAACCCATGACATACAATATATAACAATACAGATAAGGTATATTTAACTAATACTGCTTCTTGCATCCTTAAGCATTAATATGGCTTGTCACATAGAAGGATAAGAATATATTTTTTCATCCTTGAGTACAGATTCCTCATACTTGAGGAAATACTGAAACTGACCCTGCATGTCACAGAGACAACAGTCTGCTCGGCTTCTCTGTCATTGCCAGTGTTGGTATTTGGCTGAACTAGGAAGCTGTTTTCCGGGAACCAGTTCTCCACCCTAGAAGGCTGCAAGTTAACAGAAAAGCATGTCCAGCTTCACAGTGAGCGACTGGGATTTTGGAGCTGAAACTGAAGTTAAAATAGAGAGAGCTGCGTGAGTTAGCAAACAGTGAGCGAGAAGAGGAAGGTCTGTCTATACTTAAAGAATTCTCAAGATGTGGGGCAGAGGAAGAAACAACTTCCCACACAGGAAATAAGTCCTAAGTGGAACAAGATGCTTCCTCCCCTGAAATGCTGCCATTGACTTACGGGCAGCAGAAGTAAGGGCATAGATTCCCAGTGTCAGTTTCTTTGAGCACTGGAGGAAAGAAAGCTCTGTCTTCTTGCTTTTAATCCAACCTTTGTGTTGAAAGCATTTTTCACTAACAACACAGAGGACATTGAATTACTATTTATTTCCTCTAGGTGCTTCCAATACTACACAGGAAATTCACATCATCTAAAGAATATGTTCACAAAGTAAGTTTAAACTAAGGGAAACAATGTGTGATTTTTAACTGATACTTTCTTCATTGAGAAACATATACATTCCCAATCTTAATGTTTGGTCCAAGCTGACCTAACTAAGCAGGTCACTGATTCCTAGGAACTTGTGGACTAATAGATGGAGATGAACACATAGAAATAGCAGAGCCACAAATAGAGCAAGTTCCATGGTGAGAATTAATCCAAGAAAGCTCTATGCATCTTTGCACCTATGCTGATTTTATCATGAGTTCCCCATAGGTACAGAAATAGAAGGTCTACCAGTTTCACACTTAACAATTAGTAGTTGACATGGAACAAAGATACAGGAAGGTTAGCAGGATGCTTCCGTGGCAATCTGAAACAATTAACAATTAGGCCTAAAATAAGATAATCTAGGACACAGAAGGAAAAGGACTTTAATCTGAAAACAGAACCACAGATGTAATTAAGACAAAGTGCTGTAATATTTAATTATTAGAGATTATTATGAATTAAATTGTTCTACTTACTACTCAAAACTACTCTGTCTTGGGGTAGGAATTGAAGTAGGGATTTTCAGGTCATTTTGTGGCCTCTTATCCCTTGTGATTAGTGTCTATATGAGAACAGGTTATGACTCAGCTGCATACAATAAGGAAAGACCATGTGAAGATGTGGGCAAAGTGGATATCAGGTAGACTGTGACAAGCTGAACAATAGCTTCTGTAGTTTTCCACCAGTCGGGAAGAGAAAAGTTCTAAAGAATACTCCAGCAGTCTCATCAACATGAGGATTCCACTAATAGAAATGCTAACGCAGAAGGGGGAATCTTATGGGGTTCCAAGTTGAGATGCAGAGCTACAGGCAACTAATGGATGCTGGGAGTCAGGGAAATAGTCTTCCTCAGAATCAAGGTTCTAATCTGGCTATTCAATGCCAAGTGATCAGCCTCTAAATCATAACTCCCATATATATGCATGTATATTTGTAACATTGTAAGTTCTAACAACATATGCTATTTTATGACAACTTGACACAATCCAGACTATCTTAGCGGAAGAGATTCCAAGTGAGAAAATGCTTCTATGAGATCAGGATGAAGGAAATAGGGAGGGGGTTTTCTTAATTAGTGATTGTTATGGGTGGAGCCATTCTTAGGCTAGTAGTCCTGGGTTCTTTAAGGAAGTAGGCTAAGCAAGCCATGACAAACAAGCCAGTAAGTAGTACCCCTCTATGTCCTCTGCATCGGCTACTGCCTCCAGGATCCCATCCTGCTTGAGCTCCTGCCCTGGCTTCCCTCAATGAAAGACTGTTTTCTGGAAATGTAAGTGAAATAAATTATGTCTTCCCTTGAGTTGTTTGAATTAAAATGACCCCCAGTAGGCTCATATATTTGAATATCTAGCCTGTTGTTGGTGGACTGTTTAGGGGATTGGGGGGTGTGGTCTTATTGGAGTAGTTGTGACCTTGTTGGGGCTGTGTCACTGCTGGCGGGCTTAGAGGTTTCAAAAACCATGCCAGGCCCAGAGTCTCTCTCTCTCTCTCTCTCTCTCTCTCTCTCTCTCTCTCTCTCTCTCTCTCTCTCTCTGCGGCCCGTGAATGAGGAGGTAAAGCTCTCAGCTTTTTGAGCAGCATGCCTGTCTGAGAGCTACGTTACTCCCTTATGATAATAATGAACCAACCCTCTGAAACTGTAAGCAAGTTCAACTAAACATTTTCTTTCATAAGAGTTGCTTTGGTCATGGTGTCTCTGCAGAAATAGAGTAGTAACTAAGACACCCCCCCCAAGTTGCTTTTTGTCACGGTTTTATCAAAGCATTAGAAACCATAGCTGACAATATATATGTATATACATAAAATAAATAGAGGCCATAAATTTTAGAGGAAATGGGGGATGTGGTATATTGAAAGGGCTGAAGGGAGGAAAGGGAAAGGGGAAATGCTGTAATTTTATTTCAAAAATCAAAGAAATTTAAAAATAAGTAGAAAAGCAATTTGTATTATGAATAAGAGGATTTTCTTCAATAATTCCCAGTTTTAAGGAGCGTTTAATCAGCAGACATAGGATTAAAGAAATGCATACTTTTAGAGACAAAATAGATTTGACTTCTGCATTTTTCCTGCTTTTACTTGAGGATAAAACTTGTGTGTTCTAGCTGTTTTAGGCAAGAATCACAAATGAGCACTGACTACAATAGTGAGACAACCATGTCTGGCTTGT
The DNA here is from genome assembly GCF_000317375.1 of Microtus ochrogaster. Taxonomy (NCBI): domain Eukaryota; kingdom Metazoa; phylum Chordata; class Mammalia; order Rodentia; family Cricetidae; genus Microtus; species Microtus ochrogaster. The sequence continues at coordinate 24,095,718 of NC_022034.1, read as the reverse complement.
TGCAGGCTCTAGACAAAGTATTCAAGGAATACATATAATGCATTGAAATAAAGACAACCACGGAACAGGTGAGTTATTCTTTGCTTCACTCTGTTCCAGGTTTGATGTGACTGTTCTTCCGCATTCTGAGAAAGTTCTCCTTTTGTTTGTCCAAGCCTGTTCTCGTAATAGTAGGAGAGACACGGAAAGACAAGCTCAGATAGCATCAGGGTCTCAGCAGACTAGACATCCCTCTGAGATCCTGCCTGCAGCTATATATTTTTGTTCATGGTTGTTCCAACGTTGCATAATATTTCCACAGTTAACAGAGTTAGATTATTAAAGACCCTTGGTCAGAGAGTTAGGTGCTATTGTTTAGACAGTGTCTGGTGGCATGAAGATATCAAATAAAATCAAAATGATCTATCAGACCACTAGGGACTACAGAGACTGAATTGTTTGCCTCTGGGAAAATTTTTACCTCAGTCACTGCCATGGTACTCAGTTCCCTAGATCTGTGCCATCTTCGTGTCATAGTTCAATTCTTTTCTTCCTGCTTCAAGACTTGTCTGTGGATGCTGAGAGGAGAGAAACAGTGAGATCGTGCAGGCCTACCACACTATCCACATGGAAATGGGGGATGATGTGTTCAAGGAGAAGAAATAAGAAACAAGTGATGCCACATAAATCCCTGGACTCTCTTGAGTTACGGTTGTGTCTGTTCCATCTCAGAATAAATTCCAAAGATAATAATATATTCACTCTACTTGGTACCAGTTAGTAATCAGTTAGATGATTGTCTCTCCCTGTTTCTCCCCC
>NC_022034.1:24093443-24094109 GCF_000317375.1 Microtus ochrogaster | reverse complement strand
ACATTAAAATAATGCTCATTGGTTATGCTTATTAAAATGAGATCCCCATCTAAGTTTTATATTATGTAGAAAAAAAAACTAATATCCATGTTATTAAAATAAGTATCTACAATGAAATTTTCTTAATGATGTATAAAATGTATTTCTTTTCTTGATTTCTTAGAAATAATCATTACAATATCTTAGTTCAGAAAAAAATTAACCTTATGCTTAGGCCAAGAAATAGTTTATAAATTAAAAATAACAAATACATTTTAAGTGCAATGCATGGAGGAATTATCTACAATAATTTGTTAAAAAATCCTGTGTACTGTAAATTAATGCGTGTATATATGTCATGTATATATTATATGGGAATTACTTGAATGACGTTCAGGTTGAAGTTGAACAATGGCTAGTTATGAATGAAAAGTCCAAGAATCTAGTAGTTGCTCAGTCCCACAAGACTGAGTATCTCAGCTGGTCTTCTGTATATGCTGGTGTCCAGAAGAAGTGGACTCCAAAGCCAGTGATGGAATGGATGTTGCTGGCAAGGCAAGGGCAAGCAGGTGAAGAATGAACACACCCATTTCTTTCTTCCATTGTTCTTAAATAGGCTGCCAGCAGAAGGGGTGATCCATATAAAGATATGTCTTTCAGTCTCACAATCTAAATTTAAGGCCTGTG
>NC_022034.1:24085590-24092701 GCF_000317375.1 Microtus ochrogaster | reverse complement strand
TGAATCATCTCAATAGCCAGAGAATTTTACTTTACAAACAAGAATTTCACAGTTGTTTTCTGTAAAATTTGAGAAATACTTAACTTTACTATGGTCTTCATATTAACTACCAAAGTAGGCTCATCTAGTACACGAATGAACAAAAATTACATCTAAAAGTTTGTCTTCAAATAAAACTTAACATACAAAAAATAATAGGTAAAAACCTATTTTTATCTGTTTTGTGCAATGTGTGGTAGATAGCCTATCGACTTTTGTTCTTCATTTTCAATATTTGTGCTTTACTGAAAATTGTGTTGTTCTAACAATGTATAAGGAAACATTTTAAGATGCCAATTTGCAAATGGGAAGGGGTACATAGTTCTAATATCTTAGGGGCTAGATGTATAAAGACTATACACACCCACAGCCATTGAGAGGGATGGAACAGAGGATAGGAAGGCAAGCCAGGCAAGGAGGAAAAGGGCAACCAGAGAGGAGGCAGAGTGAGCAACAACTTGTTCCTCCCACAGGTCAGAGTCAGAATACAAGATCCAGTAAGGCAAAGGGTGCATTTGAGGTAGCGTCCGATGTACTGATGGAAATGCTTTTTATGTGCCTCATTCAGAGATTTGGAATTTATCATGCAAATAGGAAGAAGTCATTAAAGTATAAAGTGTCATGGCTTGTAGTTCTGAGTATGTAAGAATGGCTTGAGAAGGTAGGACGTTAAGAAAGAAAGTCATTAGGAGACATTCACCTAAAACTGCAAACTAGGATGTGTCTGAACTGTGAAAGTGAAGTAGGAATGGATATAGGTGGCAGGTCTTCATCACTGGCTCGTCAATCATATGATAAAGCAGGTCAAGGCCATTGCTGGTGACCCAGAGGAAGGTGTCCTAGTATCTGAGCAGAGTACGGTGTTATCAACTGAAATGAAGACATCAAAAAAAAAAAAAGTGTTTGTGTGTCATATGAGATATTGGTCTTCAAAATAGAAGTTTTCTTTTGAAGTTTTTGATCTGCAGTACCTCTAGGATCTCTGAGTAAAGTGTCAAGATAGGAAATTGCATGTAGTTCCTAATGGTATTTATGAGAAGCTGAGGTTAGAGCATCCATGAGTATCCTCTTAGAAGGAAAGTAGCAAGAACTCCACTAAGAATTAAAGCTTCTATAAGAGGAAAGCAACAGAGAGTACCATCTAACTGTTAAATCTATAAAATATAACAATGGTCATTCTACAAAGAGTTCCCCAATGTTGCAAGAGTGGAACTTTTTCTTAAAGTAACCAAAATATGTTTAGTTGGATTCAAGGTTCATTAAGTAGGGGGGAACTCAAGCATGATACTATAAATCTAACCAATTACTCATAGTCTGAGATGTCACAGACCATATAAAGAAACCACTAAGTTTTCCTAAGTCGACATAGTTTCTAGCTGCATTTTAAATACTTTCTCTTATTCATACTCAGAGCTCTCACCCCTCATCAAAGATATTTCTTTGAATAGCAGGTGGAATCTATTACAGAGATCCACAACTGATCAAAATAGCTGAACCATGGAGAGTCTAACTCCAATCAGCATGTCTGCAACCAAACCTCTATACCTAAGATTTAGGGAATATCATGGAAGAGGGAAAGAAAGATTGTTAAGATGTAGAACATCAGGATGCCTGCTGCAAGACAGTGTCTTCTAGATATGATGGGGAATTGGTACCTACAAACTCTCTACATTATGGCTACCCTAACAAGACTGCATAATGATCAAATATTTGACAGGGTATGGCAAAATTTTAATGAGGAAGAGATGAAATTCAAAGGGGAGAACCATTGGAGGGAGAACTACAGTAACCAATGATTACTAAGTGAAGGAGAATCAATTATTTTCAGGGAAGAGACCACTGATAGGTTATCCAAGTCCAAGTAGTTAGCCCTAAATGCATGTACATACAAGCAACCTATATATCTGTATCTATAGATATATAGATATAGATAGAAAGATAGATAGATACAAAAATAATTTTAGAAGAGCAGGTCATGAATTCAAGAGGGAATGGTAGGAGAAAGGAAGAACTAAGGAAGAAGAGAAGTAAGGAATGATGTAACACAGTGTACTTATCTATCAAAGGCTCAGAGAATTTGAAAAATATATCATAATACCTTTTATTGAAAAAAGATGTAATGACAAGAAGTAAAGATAGAAGGAGACTCATGCTCTCATTTGCTTTCTGTTGTTGTGATAAGGATTAAAAAATCAATTGGGAGAGCAAAGGGTTTACATCATGAATGGAAATCAGTGCAGAAACTCAAGGTATGAACCCAGGGCAGGACCTGAAGTGAGGCCATGGAGGATTTCTGTCAGATGGCTTGGTTTCCATGCCTCGATCATCTCATTTTCTTATACCATCCAGGACAACTTTCTCAGTGACGGCATCACCTACAGTGGTCTAGCCTCTCCCACATCAGAAGTAAATCTAGAAAATCCCTACCAGCTGGAATGTGGATATTGTGATGGAGGCAGTCCCTCACTTAAGGATCCCTCCTCTCACATCATTCTAACCCTTGCATCTCAAAAGACACTAAACACTAACAGTACTATAGTAATCCAATGCAGTTGGTAATTGCCAAAATGCAATGCTGTAAATGTCCTTTGTATTTATACAGCATCTAATGTAATTTCCAATGCCTTATGAGATCATTAGTCTATAATGACGTTATAGTTATGAGATAATCATCAACTTTATGTAAGATAAGACAAGGAAATTAAAGACCCCTCATGGGCTTAAGCAAGGATCCTAGGGAAGAATGGATTATAAGGATGTTCAAATTTTGTGGTGCATGTGTGCATGTGTGTGTGTGTGTGTGTGTGTGTGTGTGTGTGTGTATAGGTGGAGATAGGAGTTTGAGTAACATTAGATGTCTTCTGCAATCTCTCTCTTCCTTATTTTTTGAGAAAGGATCTCTCACTGAACTGGAGTTCAGCAATTTGGCTCTATTGGCTGACTAGTGAGCTCCAGATATCTACCTATGTCTAACTCTCCAGCACTGGCATTAAAAACATACATGGCTACATGCAGATTTTTATATGGATGTGGGGCTCCAAGGTCAAGCCTTTGTTCTTGTGTGGCAAGCATTTTACTAAAAGCGCCTTTCTAGACCAATTTCCAACCTTTCTACATTGTGAAAAGATGTTATTTACAAATGATTTGGGTCATATTCATAATGACTATGGATGGCAAGTTGCCTTCTGAAGATACCTGGACAGTCTAGAAAGCATGGTCTTAGTGAGAAAAGCTTAGTTGACTTGAATGCACAAAAGAGGATTAAACAATAATTGGAATTCAAATGTAGACAGAAAAGAAAGAGTTCACATGGAATAAAGAGTGGAGAGGCCTTTAGGTAATAAAAATTTAAAGCAGACATTGAGGAAATGGAGTTTGGCTAATCATATCTAGAAGACAGTGCTCAGTAAATATCTATCTTGTCCTCTACATTTCCTGAGCATTCCTGCACCTACAAGTGTTCATCTGAGCTGAAGAGGTGCATCTTAGCAAGGAGAAAAAAGTTCAAAGTAGTAATTTTCTGGATGCTCCCATTTCTAACCAAAAAATTTCTAGACCATATGTGTCAATGGTTGAGTGATATTGAGTGGAGCTGTCCTGCGTTACTAGAGTACATTAAAAAGAGAAAATAAGCTCTATTGTATTAATCTCCTGAGATTTGGAATGTGTTTATTACAGGGGCACAGAAGAACTATTAGCATTAATGGGCCAGCAATCACTGAAGGTCATTTCCAGGGTTACAGGTCAGGGCATGCAGGACTAAGGTGTGTGACTGAATTTCTTTGCTCTGACTGTTCACAGAAGCTGGAAAATGTATGCTTGGGTGTTATTACTGGAAAGGGAGAATCTAGAACAGGATAAGGTAACGTGAGAAGCTTCTTTCAGATAGAAAAGCAGGTATTTGGGTGGAATTTAGAATATTCTGAAGAATGGAAGATATAGTCAGAGAATGAAATGCTTGGTATATCATTTGCATAATTGGTTATTTCCTGGTACTATTTATATGCCTGGAATTCATTCTTTTTTTATTACTTACATGAATCACCTATAAGCCATACTTAAGTCTAAATAATATATTTATTAAGGGTATTATGAAGCATTAGTTTAGCCACTTCTTTTTTAACATACTGCTTTTATTTAGAAAAATAAATATGTCCTGTAGGCATTTTGATGGAGTCCTTCCTACACCAGAGCAGATAGAAGTGAACACTGTGAATCTGTGCACTTTCAACATGATATGTTAAATAAAAAAGATCTATCTGTCTATCTGTCTATCTATCTATCTATCTATCTATCATCTATCTACATCTATATATATACTTAAGTACATTAATTATGTAGTTATAATTCCACTAATTCTAATAATTAGCAGAATTATAATAATAAGGGAAAGTAATGCATATTTAAAATATATATAAAATTATATCTTATTTTTAAGAAAGATTAGATTTAGGAAACTGACTTAGGCTCAGGACAAAGTTGAATTAAACAAGGAGTACTGCTATACCAACAGTAGAGAAACACAGCATCCTGAACAACAGTTTGCACTTCATAATGCTTGTGATCATTGCAATCAAATATATTTGCCAATGCTCTTATATAAATATTCCAGGATTATATATCTTACATCTATCCTGGCTTCGAGGTGTAACTCCCCAAAAGGGGTCTGAGCAGGGTTTTCACAGTCATTGCTTCACATATATAAATGTCTCAATACTGTAAGGAGAATTTACTGCGTAATAGATGCCTCCTCTTCTCCTTCACTAGCTGCAAAGAAGTTTATCCCAAGGAAAGGTGGGGAACCCATTACTAGGCTCCTGTCATTAATCTATTGCCAAAAGGTGTTAATAAAGAACTACCTACAGTGTGTTGAGGTCTAGAGTGATTGTGGCAATTCCTGTCACGTCTCTGAAGGCAAATGATGTCTCCAGGGAAGTTTTGGAGACGGGGGGTCATGGAAACCATATATTTTCACCCAACTAGCCTAGACTATCAGCCCCATGTGTGAAGGGCACACTATTCCAGATCACAAAGTTAAAAACATTAATTTTCAAAAAAGGAGGAAAGATGTTGAATCTCTTTTGCTCCAGGCAAGCACAAATTGGAAGTTTCCACAGGTCTTGGATAAAATTTCTGGATCTTTAATCAGTTATAAACAAACAGCCATTCTGTGACTAACTTAGCTTTTCAAGTATATTTATTTTTCTGTCAATTTGAGAAAGGTATTTAAAGTTATTTAACTTTTCATAGACCCAGTGATGTGAAGTCACAGAGAAAAAGGAAAAACATTTTAGAAATAAACAGAAAGAAATTGTAGTTTCATGCATGTGGAATAAAAAGAACTCTACCTTCCCTTTACTTAATCATTTCCATTATGTTTTTCAGACTTAATCAGAAGTAATAGAGGACAAAGTATCCTAATATTAAAGCTTCTAGAGCCTGAACTCTTTCTATAATTGCCATGATGAGTCAAAGTTGGTTGTCCTGTACCTAGTTAGAGCTATTTTATGTCCTTTGCAGTTGTATTCAACCTTTTAACATCACAACATGACATGGTGCCAGAGATTACACTAGATAATTACACAGTTCAGTGACAGAAGAAAAAAAAAACTGTCTCCAAAGCTTCCAAGGTCCAAATGAGGAGCAGAAGGAGGGAGAACATGAGCAAGGAAGTCAGGACCACGATTGATGCACCCACCCACTGAGACAGTGGGGCTGATCTATTGGGAGCTCACCAAGGCCAGCTGGACTGGGACTGAAAAAGCATGGGATAAAACTGAACTCTCTGAACATGGTGGACAATGAGTGCTGATGAGAAGCCAAGGACAATGGCACTGGGTTTTGATCCTACTGCATGTACTGGCTTTGTGGGAGCCTAGCCTGTTTGGATGTTCACTGTCCTAGACCTGCATGGAGCGGGGAGGTCTTTGGACTTCCCATAGGGCAGGGAACCCTTACTGCTCTTTGGACTGGGGAGAGGGGGGGTAAGAAGTGGGGGGGAGAGGAGTGGGAGGAGGGGGAGGAAAATGGGAGGCGGGGAGGAGGTGGAAATTTTTTCAATTAAAAAAAAACTCATTTTTTTTAAAACCTCTCATTTCTTAAGCTCAGATTTTTGTTTTTAATTTTTTATTTAGCCATATTCTTAACTATTCCCCACTTCAAGTGAGCATAGGGTCAAAGCTTGGATATTCTTGAAGGAAATAAAACCTGCTCCTGTGGTGGAAACAGCCATGCTCCAACTTTAAGCTAGGATAAGAAACATGAGAATTCATTGACATCAAAATAAAGGAGTTCCTTTCCTTGCACACACCCACTTATATAGTGCTATTCATTTTAAAGTTTAGTTCTCTTCTCACATTTGAGCATAGATACCATCAGGAAACTCCTTGAGGGGCCTTTTGCAGGCCCCCAAGCCAAATGTGGTCCAGTCAATCCCAGTCACTATGGATGACATGTCTCACCAGGAAAATTAAAAAGAATCCAGATCCTTCTGTAAAAGACCATACAATTATGGATGATGGAATAAACATGGAGGATAAGTAAAAAATTCCAATAGGAAACAGGAAACATATATTCTGGCAGACTTCTATAAGTGATCATAGACCAAAGCTAAGAGTGTGTATAAATGGCATTGAAGAGGCCAATTTGGATGCCGAGATTCTGGAGTAATAATACTTATGTCCCCATTCTCTTCAAGAGGCAGATGTTCAATTAGTAGGAATTGGAATCCTATTATAAGTGAAACAAATCATGAGATAGGTGGAATGGATAAGGCTAGAAGGACAGAGAGGAAGTCTGAGGGCATATGTGGCTAATTATTGTAGTGAATTTATGGGGTTATGACCTGCTACAGCAATGGAATACCCAGATTAACATTCCTGCAGTCCCAGAAACTCATAATTCTGGGAATAATATTATAAGCTACTATATACAAAGGTCACCAGCCATTCAGGCTGTACAAGAACACAAAGCAACTAGCAAACTTTTGGAGGTACCAACAGCCCTACCTTTAAAATTGTTAACTGAGAAACCAATATTGGTTAAACAGTGGCCATTAACAGAAAACAAACTG
>NC_022034.1:24070580-24084500 GCF_000317375.1 Microtus ochrogaster | reverse complement strand
CTGATGACATTAACAAATTATGGGAAGACAATGAACCCTGGCAAAGAACTTGGGATAATTTTTTTAGGAGAAATAGATAGCAATTATCCCAAAAGTGATAGAATTATCCTTATAAAACGAACTACTTGGATCCTTTCTCACATTGTATGGGACACACCAATAACTGGAGCCCATACATTCTATACTAATGCAAATAAGTCAGGAAGGCAGGTTATAAATCAGAAGAATTAAGTAAGGTGGAACAAAGCCCTTATAATTCTGTCCAAAAGGCAGAATTATATGCTGTTCTCATGGTGTTAAGGGATTTTAAAGAACCTCTTAATATAGTTTCTGATTCACAATATATAGAAAGACTTGTCTTGCATATTGAAAGTGCTGAATTTATACCAGTGATACAGAATTGACTTCATTATTCATATAGGAATAAGCTTTGCCCTATATACATAACACACATCTGATCCCATACAGGTCTGCCAGGTCCTCTAGCACATGGTAATACAGAAATTGATCGATTACTGATTGGAAGTGTGTTGAAGGTCTCAGAATAACATAAGAAACATCATGTAAATATCCAAGGCTTAATAAAAGAGTTTTCTATTACATGGCAACAAGCTAGAAGGTTATAAAGGATATCCTACTTGCTCTTTCTATAACCAAACACTGCTACCTCCAGGGACTAACCCAATGTGTAGTCAAAGGAATGAAATCTGACAGATGGATGTGTTCCACTTTGCAGAATTTAGAAAATTAAAATATATACACTACACCATTGAAACTTATTCAGGTTTTCAATGAACAACACTTTGAGCTTAGAAAATGCTAATTTAGTAATCACACATTTATTAGTAGTTACGGCCATCATGGGTATATCTGCACAAATAAAGACAGACAATGGTCCAGAATTTGTCCCTAAGAAATGAAACAGGTTTTTTTCTTATTATAATATAAAGCATATTATAGGTATACCACACAACCCTATAGATCAGGCAGTTATAGAAAGATCAAATCGAACTATAAAGGACATATTAAACAAATAGAAAGGGATGAAAAATACCCCCAGAAATAGATTACATAATACTTTATTAACCTTGAATTTTCTTAACACTAATGAGAAAGGGACGACAGCAGCAGAGAGACATTGGATAATAGAAAAGTCTGCTGAATTAAATCAGCCAGTGTATTTCAAGGATGTGTTGTCTTCACAATGGAAGACAGGAGGGTGCTACATTGAGGAAGGGGATTTGCTCTTGTTTCAACATGAGAAGAAAAGTTATGGATACCATCAAATTTAATAAAGATTTGGTTTGAAAAAGGGAAATCCCTTGAGAAAGAGAAATGAGAGCTTATCCACAGAGGTGACAACCAATCAAGTGCTAAGGGAACCTCATAAGGGTTGGGGCAGGGTTCTGGTTTTGTCTTTGCAGGAAAATATTCATCTTCAAAAAGTCAAGAGACCCTGGACATCTAGATGCCTAAAGAGGAAAAGATAATTATCCAGATAGGATCACTAAGCAAAGAGAATTATGACTTGTGAGGACATGTCATCTGAGGGCAAGAATCTCTTAATACTAAATAGAATTATAGTCATGATTCACTTTAAAAAATCAAAGCTGGTTTTGGAGTTGGACAATGGCTCTGTCCTTTGCATGTTCTTAAAAGAAAACTTCAGAGTTTCTGTCTTATGCCAGGAGCCATCTGGTACAGGAAAGAAAGAATAAAGAATTTAGAAAAATTTTACTTTTCTTCATACCTATTTTTGTCTCTATTGTACCTTTCATTGAATATATGTCTGTATAAATATTGTTTAAGTTTTCCACAATAAACAATGAATTTTCCTGCAGCAATCTTTGAAGTTTCCAGGAATAAGATGGGGCCCCACAACAACAATTCCATCTGGTTGATATGACATCATGATGCTGAAAGTGCTACTATAAGACCTGTTTGGGTCCTAGCTTCTCAAGATGGTTCCAACTTGATTAGATGAAATGGTGCACTTATTTTACAGTGTTCTGACAAGAACTCCAAATAGGAACTTGAAAAAAAAACCTTACTAAACACTCAGAGACTACTTGCAATTAAACCAGACAGTAATCTTGGAATTTAACTATCATTTTACTTACACAGGATCCCATAGAAAGAACATCACCCCAAAACAGCTGAAAGTAATTCTAGAAGATTATGTCTCCTCTCCCAACAAATTTGTCCTCAGGGCTAGGGACATAATATAGGGGTTGATTATAATTTATATAGGGTTGGGGTTTGAGGGCAGAAATTATGTAAGCTCGGGGATCTCTTTGGAAAAAAAAGAGGAATTTGAAGGAGATAATAGATTAGTGTGAGCTTCCTCACACTAATAATAGTGAGTAATGGAGTGAATACTTGTGATCTATTATTTATAGGCAATTTCCATTGGTATAGATTCTTGTATATTGATACAAACCTAAATTATATTGAATATGTTCCTATTTTGGGCTACAATATTTGTATATCTAAGCAAAATTATTTTGTCATATTATATGCATGCATGCTTCTACCTCTGCCTAAGACATTTTGTATATTGAAACAATTTTAGTATATATTTATCACATTGTAATATATATCTCTACCTCTGATCAAGATACTTATACATTGTTTACATTTTGAAGTCATTGTCCTCATTTGTTGCAGAGTTGTTTATAGATTGTTTAATATTCTAATATGAAGTCTTAGTCTTTAAGTTATATAGGTATTAAGAATTGTAGGTCAATAGTCATTCATGTTTGTCATATTTATAGTTAAGCTAATCAAGTTCTTTAGATACAAAGAGATTGTATTCTGCATAGATAGGTAATCTTCAGCCACTTCAAAGAGCTATAGAATATGGCATTTAAATAACTTAGGGTTCTGTTGAAGTGAGACACAATTGTTCCTGGCAATACCGATCTATTCCCGAGAGTATGTTGAGCAGCAAAGACACTCCACTAAGAGCTTGTTTTCTTCTTTGCAAAACTGGCCTTTGGGCAAGGAGTTACCCATGCATCAACCACTGACAAAATGCATGATGTTTGAACAAAACAAACAGGATACAAGAAAAAAGACTGTCAAGTCTTGCCAAGGTTGGGTAAGACAGTTTTGAAAAATTTCCTGCCTCTGAAAATGGTTTATCAGTTATAGTAGGCCTTAGCCAAAGTTGGTTGCTCCAATGATGCAAAATGAGACTTTGGGTAATTGCCCAAGTAGCCAGTTGTCTCTGTCATTTGTTGTACATTTTGAAAGTTGCTTGATTGCACTTCCTGCTTACTCAAGCAATATTATCTCCAGTCTCAGTTTTCAATGGGGTTGAAGACTAGATCCATGTACTTACTTTCCTCTCATGAGTTGACCAAGTTATTTATAATACAAGACTTAAACTGGTTAGGTTAGGATAATTATTGAAATATTTATCACATGTTTTTTGTTTGATATTGTTTATGCTGTTGAATTTTAATTTTTATACCTGATATTTCTTCTTATTGTATATAATTTTGCATTAGGCTTAAAACTTTCTTATTTAAGCAAAAGGGGTAGGTGCAGTAGAAATTTCTACATCCTTTAAGTTACCAGCCCATTTGGGCATGACCTCTTATACTATAAATACCCCTCTTATATTATAAATACCAATGTAAAGCGGCCAACTGGCTTCTTTCTTCTGGCTGTGGGGATTTGCTTGCTGTTCCCTGTTCAAGCAGAGGACTGTAATCTGTGAGTCTACCCCTAAATAAATAACCCTCTATTATAATCAGTTCTGAACTAGTGTGGGATTTCTTTTAAGTGTCCTTTTTCAGAGATGCAGTGGTTCTCGAGCTGGAGAGACAAGTCCTCTCTTAAGAGCACTGGCTGTTCTGGCAGGAGACCTAGTTGCAGCTCCCAGCAACCACATGGTAGCTCACAACTGCCTGCAACTTCATTTCTAGAGGATGTGACACCTTCTGCTCTTCTCAGGTATTAGACATATACACACATGCAGGCAGGCACTTGTAAAATTAAAAGAGGTAAAATTCTTAAAAGAAGAAAAAAAGAGGACCAATGAGTCTCCGTAAAATAAAAAACTTATTGGACATTTAGCCAAACATAATGTTTGTGTGAAGAGTACAGGAAAGAAAATTGGATAAGAGAAAACAATGTTAAAAATTTGGCATAAGTCATTAATGTTTGGTAAAATGTCAACTATCAAATAAAAAAGAGGTGTTTGCTGAGGTACCCCATTCCCATGAAACCTTAGCGTTTTTCAGGGGTGGGGAGGCAAACCTGTTGGAGGAGATCATTCTTGTCAGTTCCTGGCTGACCAGCTAGCTTAGCCTTGAAATAACCACACAGAAACTCTGTTAATGAAATCACTGCTGGCCCACTAGCTCTAACTTCTTACTGGCTAACTCTTACATTTGAGTTTAACCCATTTCTAGTAATCTGTACATCATCACAAGGTCGTGGCCTACCAGCAAAGTTTTGGTTCTTCTGACTCTGGTGGTTTCATGGTGTCTCCCTCTGACCCTGTCTTCTTCCCAGAATTCTGTTTTTTTTCCTCACCTACCTAAGTTCTGCCCTATCAACAGGCCACTGCATTCAGAGGGAAATCCACATCACAAGCCTGACTCAGTACCAAATATAAAGATGTCATGGTGAATGTATACATCTTCTGCTGTCGTTTTGAAGTTATCCTAACTACATATGTGATGACTTGAGCTAATTTTGTTTCCAAGTGGGTTTAAAAATTTTACATTATATATATACATATATATATATAATATCCATATATATATATATATATATATATATATATAAAATCCTTAAACCCCGGAATTTGTGGTGCTGTTGCATTACGGCTCGTATATGCTCAATGGACTTTTTGTTTTGTCATCAGTTACAGAATGGTCACATTTCCCTGGAGAAATTAGCTAAATTTTCTAGTTTTAGTTTTTAATATGAAATATAAACATCAGGAAAGTTTCCAAAGAAAGAAAGTATATAAATTTATGACAATTAGTTGAGTAGTTATTAAAGATTATGAGAAACTATCATGGAGAACCTGAGGGACAGAGCATCTTTGCTTTTGCAGGTATGATCAGTTGATAATGGCTTTTTTAATCGTTTAATGTTGCAAAAAAGTATCATCCATAATAATACTTATATAATCATAATAGATATTTTTAAATGATTCCAAAATTATGAACACAAGTTCTCAGTGCTTTAATTATTTTATTAATTTAAATGAAAGAAAATGACAACAGATTTTACAGGTCTAGAGTGTGACATCTCCAAATGTTCTGCACTAATTTATGTATCTGTCACCTAATCACTTAGCTATCTGGAGAGTGTGTATTTTATTTGGCCTCATCCCTAGTGACCATTTAATTCCTATTTTATAGTCTTCACTGGTTGAGATTCTGGTTCCCTTTTTGAACTCAGCATCATAAAGGAAAACTGGCACTTTTTATCTGAACTTTCAGCCCTAGCATCTGAAAATCCACTGAGAGTAGAAACCTAATTAGATAGGTCCCCTGTGGCCCGAGTAGCTGTCAGTCCTGGAGCCTCTTCCTGGTGAGGTGCAGCATAAAAGGGGTCAGAGATCCCAGCACAGCTGGGCTTCCTGCATGTCCAGACCCCCTACCAAGAGAGAGCTGATGGAAGCATGTCATGGAGATTTTCCAGGATGTCAGGGTCATATAAGTATGACAGATCACATAGCACCTGTGACAGTGTTGGTATTTCATATTAAAATAAGCAACTCTTAATTTCTTCCTTTTCAGTAAGGAAGAGAATAATGAAGCAATTGTTCACCCTTTTATAAACATCAGATGTCAATATCGTTGTAAATTACATGTCTTTGTTTTATCTGTAGTGAATGTACTGACTCAGTACATATAAGCCAAGGAAACTAGAAGTTAGAATTTTTTTTCCTCTAGATTTAAATGCTATCTAGGAAAGGGAAAATTGGGAACAGTCACCCTAAAGTTCTAAAGAACTGTAAATAACCAGACAATATTGTTTTTAAAATATATTCTATTTCTGAGAACTTCTATTTTCTCTGGTGTTTATGTGAAGAATACACATGCATTTACATCTGCTACACAGCTAAGCTGAGGCATAGTAATTCTATTTTATAAAAATTTAGGTAAAGAAATGATGACTTCTGTAATAGGCTTCTCTATAAAGTAGAGGTTTGGAAAGGGCCCCAGGAATGCAGAAGAGGCATGGCAGAACAGCACAAAAGCACAAGAACAATATTTGGCTGGTAAAACAGTGTTTCATTTGGTCTGTCCTAACTCATCAAGCAGCCCCGACTTCCTAAGCTTGTTGGTGGTTTGCTTGTGGTTGATTGAATTTAAGATCTGCCATTACAAAAACCAAATCATTTATAGAGTGTAGTTTCTAAACTATTAAAAGTAATAAGACTGTCCCAAAATTGGATAAGATTTCTAGGCTCTAGCTTAGAAATGATTTCTATATCTGAATTACTATAAAATACAGTCCCAGAAAATAGTAGCCCACTTAGGAACAAAATATAATTAATTTTTATAATAGTTTTGGAAAAATTCAGTAAACAATACCAAAAAAAATAGATCTTACATTTGCTCCAAATGATACAACTGAGTAAAATATTAGTATAGCAAGTTCAAGTCTTCACAGTTAAAGGATCAGTAAGAAATTCAATTGAATTGAAATGTTTTGAAGGTGACACCTATATCCATGCACAAATAATCTATTAACAAGTTCATTAATGAAAAGAAGAATAAATGCTAGATGGTATTAGAAATAAAATATTCAAATGGCCTCCTATAAAACCCAGGATTAACACTGATGTTTGCACAGGCATTTATTTTTGTTGAGAAAAGAAACATTATCCAGGCATTTTGATTCCTGGTAAGCATATGAAAACTGTGGACTATTTGTTGAGAGGGACCCCCTATGGTAAACCTAACAAATACGCAGGGAGTGAAGTTCAAAATAAATCTTAAAATTTCTTTCTCCTTTTATGTCTTCATAGGCTTTGAAAGAGAAGATAAAGGTGTGTTGTAGAATATGTTAAACTTTAAACTAGATGCACTTCTACAGAGAATATAAAAAATGGCTTCTGCTAAAACATGCAAGTAGCATAACAGCAAACTGGGAAACGAACAAGCCATTTTATCTTGAGCTAAAATAGTTTCTTATACACCCAATAAACTCACAAATTCTTCAAAGCATTAATAAAATTGCCTAAAAGAGATGATATTGAGGGTCTTGAAAAGAAATGATAAGAAATATATGGTATCCTGATAATGACTAAGCATTTCAAGCAGCCACCAAACATTCTGTACTGTGTATGTACAAAGGGATTAGTGCTGCAGAGAAATTTAATCTTTCCTGTTTGCTTTTCCAAAACTCTGCAATAAATTCCAGTCTGCACCAGGACGAAATAGGTGACTTTTATGGAAGAGAATTATGCCAAGAGACCACTAATCTTCCCAGAAAATTAAGACATGAAATTCCAAGTATGAATTCATTTTTGTCAGAAAAATTCTAGTGTAACTTCCAACTAAACACATTTTTTGTTCTCTCCTATCTTTATTTTTATAACTGTTTCTTGGTCATGCATAGAGGACAGAGGTTAAGAAGATTATAGGCTTCATGTGCTAAGAAAAAATGAAAAGTAACTGTATCATTCTTACTGCAGAAAATCCCAGAAAACAAATCCCACTTTTTGTCACATTCCCAAGAATGTATATGTTCACCTAGTTCAGCAAAATGCATGTTTGCTGTAACGTTAGCATAATTGTCTTACTTTGAATGTCCAAAGACTAAAAAGAAATTGAAATGCTTGCCAATAATAAAGCAAAATTGAGTGGTTATTGTACAGTGATGTTCTCTAGAGCAACAAGAAAAATTTAAATTTGTGTGAGTCCAGTCTAAAAGAGTTTGGACCATTGGGCGCAGTTCCAATGTAAAAGAAAAACTTATCAATAATAATGCATCACCGTAATAACAAACCTGAGTGACTTGCAGTAATGAGAACAGGAAGACAAGGAAAGTCATGGGATTATACAATGAATATTGCATGGTTCAATTTTTTTAATCTTGAAGAAGGAAACATTAATATACGTGTGCACAAAAATATATTTAGTGCAATTGAAAATATTCTGGGTGTAATATATTGAAATGCCATTGAGTTTATTTTATGTTGTTCATCTATTCTTGGGCATGGGACCTGGCCTTAAGAGTCATTTGTATTTGCAGTGAGACTCGGTTGGAGAAAACGAATTTTCCATTTGTGAGTACTGACCAGTTGGAGATAATTTCTGAGCTAGGGATAAGGGTTTGTGTCCACTTCTCTTCTCAGAGCTGGGACTCCATCTGGCTTAGACACTCATTCAGGCCATGTTCATGCTGTAACAGCTTCTGAGTGCGTAAGTACACTGGTTCTGCTGTGTTTAATAATCTAGCTTATTTCCTTGTGTTCCTCTGTTGTGATACTCCACTTGTTTGTTCCCAACTGCTCAGCCAAAAAATAACCACACAAAACTATATCAATTAAATCACTGCTTGGCCTATTAGCTTTAGCTTCTTATCAGCTAGCTTATACATATTAATTTAACCCATTTCCTTTAATCTGTATATTGCCATGAGCCTGTGGCTTACCAGGTGAAGTTCTAGTAAGTATCTCTGGTGAAGCTACATGGCTTCTCCTAAATCTGCTTTCTTTCTCCCAGCATTCAGTTTAGTTTTCTCTCCTTACTTATATTCTGCCCTGAATAGGCCTAAGACAGTTTCTTTATTAACCAATGGTATTCACAGCATGCAGAATGGAATCCCACATCAGTTCTCCAAACTTCCGGGTCTTACAATCTAAGAAAACATGACTCCATGTCTTTCTTTTCCCTAACCTTGCTCTCACTCTAGATGAGATCATCCATACCTGTGGCTTTCATGGATCTAAATACTGATGGGTGCTGTTTGGTTCTACAGGCATTATCCATTCACTAAGATCTTGAGTTATATGGACAACTATCTTTCTGAGATCTTTACCTAAACATAGTATTAATGCCATAGCTTTCAAAGTGGTCACTAGGCAGACATCTGCCTGGTCCCCCAAATCTCTTTTCTCAGTGGTCCCAGTGAGACTAAGATGTTATGCTTTATTCCCACTTTTTTTTCATTTTAAGATGTTTTTCTTTTATTTTGTTTAAGATTTATTTTAATTTTTATTTGTGTGTGGCTTTGCGCATGCATGTGTGTGTGTGTGTGTGCACACATGTGCACATGAGCATGCATGCCTGCAGGTGAGAAAAAAAGCCATCTGATTATATGTATCTGGAGCTATAGTCAGTTGTGAGCCACCAGATGTGGTTGCTAGAAACAAACTCAGGTCCTGTGTAAGAACAGCAAGTGGCATTAAAGACAGACTCATTTCTCCCATCCTTGAATCATCTTATTCTGTTGCACTAAAACAAACCACTGGCAAATAGAGCGACATCTTTACCAAAGCATGGATAAGCAATGAAATCTCAGATTATCACCTCCTACAATGCCATACTGTGATCTTTGGGATTCTAAAGCATTCCTCCCTTGCGTTTTTCTCACCTTTTCATCATTTTAAAGTCTGGGGAGGTTTTCTTGCATATTTACTTAAAACTCATTGGTTGTTCTTTTTTTTTAATCACACTTGAACTGAGTCCAAATATTTATTAATAAAAACCCAACCATATTATTATTGAAAATGCATTATCTGATATCTAGGTTTAACTTCACTCTTCTCCCTACTATTCATGAATGTGCATCCACACTGGCCTTCAGCTTGTTCCCTACTGTATCTAATCTCTATTTTGACTAGTCTTACCTTGTTTAACTCACAAAACTTACTATTTATGACTATGTTTGAATTTGTTTCCTTTAAAGATACTTCCTCTCATAACATAGTCCCACTGTGCTCTTCTGTCAGTTTATCCCTTTAAAGTCCCTTCATGATAATTGCTACCTTAGGTTAATGTTTCATTTTTTTTTACTTTTCTATTTATTGTCTGTATCACCATAGTTACCACAGCTTTCCTGAAAAAAGCAATTTTTAAAGCCCTGTTCCCTGTATATTATTTACTATATGCAAAATTTCCCAGGAATTTAAAATAGTCTGTATGAGCAAGTGATCAGAAGTGATAGTTTGTAAATTATTTAAAAACTATATTATGATAAGAAACACAAAATATGATATATGAAAACTATAAAATATGAAATGTGTGTCCATTCAAAAACATTTCATGTGTGAGAGAATCTTTAAGGTATTTGCTAAATAATTGGAATACTCATGGATAGTATGTGTTAACTACATAGATAGATCACCATCGACGATTATAAGACTGCCATCAATGACCAAACAATTAAAGACACTTGCAGAACCCTCTAGATAGAGATTTATCTAAGACATTTTATGACTTTTTATACTTTACAATTTCCTAAGTACATTGAATCTAACATGGATTTATATACCAAATTATCTTCATATTTTTATTTTCAAAGCTTTAATTTTAGTTTTCATGAAAATACCTTCAGCATGGTGTTCATATTTCTTTGGCTTAATGTGATATAAACTAACATATATAATAAACTGCAACTGATGCCATCATTAATGTATCTGAGTGGATTCAAATGCCTCTTCTGACTTCTAGAGACAGGAAGGCAAAGTGGATAAACCAATGTATCTAGCTTTTTCAGTTCCTTCAAACTGTACTTCACCCACTTAAGGATAGTCTAGACTTTCTTTTTCTTTCTTTTCTTTCTTTCTCTCTCTCTCTCTCTCTCTCTCTCTCAGCAACAAACTTGATTAAAATTTACTAATTTGAGATGCTTATATATTTCCTATATTTATTAACAAACAAAAATATAAACATTAGTTGGTCACACTCAAAAGACCCTTAAGTGATTTTTTTTTTTTTTGGTTTTTCAAGACAGGGTTTCTCTGTGGTTTTGGAGCCTGTCCTGGAACTAGCTCTTGTAGACCAGGCTGGTCTCGAACTCACAGAGATCCGCCTGCCTCTGCCTCCCAAGTGCTGGGATTAAGTGATTTTATATTA
This sequence comes from Microtus ochrogaster, assembly GCF_000317375.1. Classification (NCBI taxonomy): domain Eukaryota; kingdom Metazoa; phylum Chordata; class Mammalia; order Rodentia; family Cricetidae; genus Microtus; species Microtus ochrogaster. The sequence goes on along the minus strand of NC_022034.1, from coordinate 24,073,440 downwards.
ATAGATAAAGAGGCATTTTTTCTTTTTTGTTTATTTTTCTTTTATATAATATGTCCTGACCACAGCCTTCCCTCCCTCCACTTCTCCAAGTTCCCCCTCCACCTCTCCTCTCCCTCAAATCCACTGCTCCTCTGTTTCCTTTCAGAAAAGAGCAGGCCTCACAGCAATGCCAACTCTGAACATGGCCTAATAAGGTGCAATAATATTAGGCACAAACCCTTATATCAAGGCTAAATGAAACAAACCAATAGGAGGGAAAGGGTCCCAAGAGCAGGCAAAAGAATCAGAGACACCCTTTCTTCCATTATTAGGGATCTCACATGTTTTTATAAAATCAATTTATGAAATTTAAAGCATTGCAAATGTTACACATTTTATTCAATTTTTACATATTTCTAGACCCTCAAAAGATACATGAGTCATTAAATTTAGTAGCAAAATCAAGAATGATGGTGAAATATTAACAAATATATCTAGCATCAACCTGTATTTGTGAAAGACTTATAGAGGTATCTTCTATAGCCTCTATATTTATTTTATACTAATGTTGTGTGCTGAAACACATAAATATTTGAAACAACAATTTCTACAAATTTCTCTCTCTCCATCTATATTCATATCTATATAGAGATAGATAGATCACTTAGAATTGATTATAAGAATAAGTTTTGATAGATTGGAAATTAAAATACTGTTCATTGTATAATGTAGTGACACCTTACACAGCAGATTCTTTGCTCAAATAATTGAGTGGAACACAATATATTATTTTACGCATTTTAATATATAGTTAAGAATTGTATACTATTCTTTCTATAAAACTTGAATCAGTACAGAGAGTTGCTTTATTAACATTTTCACATGGCTGTTTTATTCACTTATATTTGTAAGTTAAAATAAAAAATTTAAGCTAATAGTTGGAAGAGTTCAGTTAGGCACATTTTTTGTAATATTTCTAATTGCTCATTCATTTATTCATTCCTTTATTTATTCATTCATTCAAGGGACAATGGAATCAAACACAGGTCCTCACCCACAGTACTTAAGCAGTCTTCCACCAAGCTAGCTCCTTAGCTTTTACAGTAATTAGAATTTTAAGCATATATACTTTTTATGTAATGGCATAATTACTTAGTAGCTTATTAAATAAACCTTATCATTTTATCTAAAGATTTACATAATTTAAATAAAATATTTCATTCATAAAACCACTAATTATCATCAGCGTCTTGTTGTTGGACCTCAGTACTAGTGGCTTCTGATTGGCTTCACACCTAATACTTCAAGATGGATGATTGCTAAAGGTTCAGAGGCTCTAAACATTTCCTAAAAGAGGACAGCAATAATATATGCCACCAATAGACCCTTCCATTCACAGAAGACATCTTTGTCAAGAGCATCCTCTCCATAGTGGAAATACCATCAAAATTGGAGTCATTTGTCTCAACTCATGTTATTGTGCTATCATTTAAATTTTTTTCTGTAATATCCCAAATCAGTGTTATTTTACTTCTCCTTCATAACTCAGGTGACCATATATATTGCAAAATAAGCAGTGAAATCTGGAAAGAATCTTTTTTTTTTTATAAATAGTAGCTGTCAATAGCTTAAAATGTTCAGCAAATCATGCTATTATCTGATGCATCACTACCTTGCATCACTATCTTTTGCAGTTCACTAACACATCAAAAATACACAGACTTTGTAACATTTTGGGTAGAGGTCAGTGTTGACAGAGATTTCTGTCCCTCCTGGTCCCACAGCCGTTCAGTCCCAAAGAAACACACAGAGGCCTACATTAATAATCAACTGGTTGGTCAGTTGGTCAGGCTTCTTATTAACTAATTCTTACATCTTACATTAGCCCATAATTCTTGTCTGTGTTAGCCACATGGCTTGGGACCTTTATCAGTGAGGTGTTCTCATCTTGCTTTCTCTGTGTCTGTGTTATGACTGAAGACTGATTTTTCTTCTTTCCAGAATTCTCCTGTTCTCATCTCCCCACCTCTACATTCTGCCTGGTTGCCCCACCTATATTTCCTGCCTGGCTACAGGCCAATCAGTATTTTATTAAAAATAATACAAGTGACAGGATAAAAGACCATTGTCCCACAGCTTCAACTTGAAACATAGTCTTGGAAGACACTCTTCCTTTCCTTTCAAACTTCAAACTAAGTCATGGAATCCCTTTTCTATGGCCTCCTAGAAACCATCTGCTCATTAGGAGACTACCTCATTTGCACTGAAGTCATTTGTGGCTTAGTGTAGCCACCCTCACCAATAAGTTTAGCTACATCTTCAATTGGCTTCATCTAGTTCCCACATCTGCACTTTGTTGCTTCAGCCTGCTCTTTGATGTTAGGAAGACAATTAATTTTTTTCTTAAATATCCTATCTTCAGTCTCTACTGAGTCACTGCTCTCAGAGGTGAAGAATGCTAGAGGCTTGCTCTGGAGTAGGCTTTGGCTACTTTAGGGACTATGCTGGCTCATTTGAACCATTATTTAGACTGTTAAAGTTTCTCTATATCATTAAGAAGCCTCAGTGTCATTGTAATCATTTGCTTGTACAGTGGTCTAGTGTTCTTAATTCCCTTCAGAAACCTTTCCTTTGTACTAGTGGCTTGATAACAGGTGCAAAGGGGATAGCATTTATTCTCTCTCATTTTTTTCATATGATTTCCTTATGCTTAATCGTCACAAGTTCTTAATTTAAAGTGAGAAACATTAGCACAGTTATTATAGAACCTTCATCTGGTGATGGATGGAGATAGAGACAGAGACCCACACTGGAGCACTGGACTGAGCTCCCAAGTTCCCAATGAGGAGCGGAAGGAGGGAGAATATGAGCAAGGAAGTCA
>NC_022034.1:24063267-24070076 GCF_000317375.1 Microtus ochrogaster | reverse complement strand
GATCTAGCAATTAAAACACGGAGTATCTATCTGAAGGCAATAGGAAAAGGGAGTGAGATAAATGTTGAAGAGACACATTTCCATGTTCATCACAACTACTCAAAGTGCTATTTCTAATTACCATTAGTTAGCACTACCAAATATTGTTCTAAATAGCCAAGAAGAGGAAACCCCATAAGGATCTGACAAACAGAAGAAGCAACTGTGGCATAAATACTCAGCAGAATACTATTCATCCATAAAAAAGAAAAATTGCTGTCCCCTCAATATTCATGGACTTAGAAATCACATTTAGTAGAGTAAATTAGTAAATTAGTGAATTGCTGTCACCTCAATATTCATGGACTTAGAAATGACATTTAGTAGAGTAAATTAGTAAATTAGTGAATTGCTGTCACCTCAATATTCATGGACTTAGAAATGACATTTAGTAGAGTAAACTGGCAATTGGTCAATCAGCATTTTTTTAAAATATAATTGACAGAATACAGACCATTGTCCTACACCACAGGACATCCTGACCCTCTGGCCCTTACAGACCTTTTGTCCCCCTTTCTGTAATGTTTCCCAGAGTCTTAGGATACAGGGTCAATATGTCTAGTGGAGCAGGTTACCCCATGATCATTTGTTCTCAAGAATGACCAGTTTTGAATCTTTCTTATCATGTCCATCTGCTTCCAAAAGAAGTTTCTTTGATGAGGGGTAACAGTTACACTTGTCTGTGGTTATAAAGATACTTATTTAAAATATAGTTATTGATTATATTGAATTAGAAAAACAGTAGTAGTTGCTTCTCCTCTGTGGTGTATGACTTCTCCAGCCACAAGTAGTTGGCTATGTCTGCAATACCAGGCTAGAATTCCCATCTATTGAATGGACCATAAACCCAATTAGATAGTTTTGGTTACCACAAAGATAAAAGTGCCAGTATTTCATTCACCCTTGAGAATATCCTACTTGGCCAATAATTGCGATGGTTCATTGTCTTTACAGATGGGCACAACAATTTGCTGCCTTTTCACCCATGGCATCTTGCACAACACTGTCCAATACTATGAGAACTAGTCTTCAGGGACCAGTTTCAATTCCTCTAAGTTCTAGCCCAGAGTACACTATGTCCTCAGCAACAGGTTTTATCCCCAAGTTCTGGAAAATAACCAAAGACAACAGCAATGGCCTATATTCTTCTGGGAATGCTTGGATTTCCTGACCAACAATTCAAAAGATTTCTCCTGCCTGGCACTGAGATATTATTAGATAGTATATGGCTTTTGGAGTGAAACTTTTAATCCCAAATGACAGAACATTATTTATATTATACCTATATATCTATATCTGTCTATCTAATCTATCTATCATTCATCTATCTATATAATCTATTGATGTTTACATATGAACACATATGTATATAATATATTTTAAATAAGTTTATAATTTTTTTGTAGCCTTTTCAAACATCCTTAATATTATTTACCTCTCCTTTCTCATTATGACCTTTCCTGTATTTCCCAAGTTAAAGATCTCCCCTTTTCACCATTTCATGAGATGCATGTGTATAATAAAACTTAAGTGTCATATGTACTCATATCACACATAATATTGCACCCCCAAAATACACAGTTTTCATGTTATTGAGTTTCATCTAAAAATTAGCAAGAAAAGCAAAGGAGATGGCTCATGATGAAAGTGCTTATCATGCAAGCCTGATGAACCAAGTTCGTTTTCTGGAACCTACACAAAACCTTGATGAGGTGGTATCTATATGTAATTCTATCACTACTTTAATGAGATGAGAAATGAATACAGATCTAGAAAATCATGCATCATATAACCTGAATTGTGGCAGAAAGAAGACAGACCATTCCTCAGCAAGGTAAAGACAAGAACTGACTCCTCAAATTTGACCTCTGATCTCCACAAATATAGCACAGCTGTATGCATGTTATATATGTATGCTCACTCATAAACATAATCTAAAATATTTTTAAATGAATAATAAATGAAGTGAAAGACTGGAGAGGTGGCTCAGTTGTTAAAAGAACTTGTTGCTTGTTCAGAGGTCCAGAGTTCAGTTCCTAGGCCTCAAGCCAGGTAACTTGCCTAATTGAGTTTCAAAGGAACACATGACCTCTCTGAACTTTGTGGTTACCTGATCATATGTGACACACACAAACACAGATTCATACAAATAAAAATAAACCTCATTGAAACTAAAATAAAGGGATCACAATTCACAGGTTGAGAAGCACTGCCTTCAAGAATTAAAATTTTCTGTACAGCTATCAAATCTATTTGTCATGCTTAAATCCTTACCACATGAATCATTTCTTGAGATAGTGTATTTGCACATTTTAAATTGTATTCAGATAAAAATTTTCTCATGTCATTTTAGTTGATAAGCCAAATATAATATGTCATGCACTCTTCAAAGAATGAATGTAACCAAATACAGTCAGGTTCAGGAGCTAGGCATCCCAATATTTTGCTACAGTAAGATTATATTAACACATTGGAAGAAAAATTATTTCCTTTTCCTCAATACTGAGTTTATCTTAAAATTGGAATTTAGACCATTTATTACAGGGAGTCTAGCTTCATGCAACACTTATTTTTCTTTATTTTTATTGATTTTTATTGAGCTCTACGTTTTTCTCTGCTCCCCTTCCTGTTTCTCCCCTCCCCTTCAACCCTCTCCCAAGGTCCGCATGCTCCCAATTTACTCAGATTTTCTCTTTTCCTACTTCCCATGTAGATTAGATCTATGTATGTCTCTCTTAGGGTTTATTTTTCTTTCTACAGTATTAACAAGTACATGAAAAATTAAATAGTAGAAAAACTAAATATTTTGAAATCACAACATCTAGAGATGGTCACCTTCAATCTATTCTGACCATGTTAACTTATGCATTCTTTCCAAAGTGTGGGCTCTGCCCTGAACAATTTCAACTTTACTTCATATTAGTATGATAAATCTTAAAAATCAAACTATGTAATCCCATTACAAACATCTTGTATCACACCACAATATGATTTTATTGGTTTCTTTTTCTATTTATATCTTAGTTTGCGATACTACAAGCACAGTGGAGACTTACATCAATAATGTATTTGTTTCTCAATGCACTAGAGGCTACAAGTCCAAGACCAGAGTACCATGAAGTCAAGTTCATGGTGCAGGTGATTTTCCCAGATTGTAGACAGCCATCAAATCCTTAGGAGGCTGAGGAGAGAAAGAATTCATGCTCTTTCCTGACCATATTTGCAGGTCATTAATACAATCACATGGGCTCTGCCCTCACCTGTAATTAACTCCCCAAAGCCCCATTTTTAAATAAGATCACTCGAGGATTATAGTTTCAACACCAAATTTGGAGATTCACAGATATTCATTCTGTAGAATTATATAGTCACTATGGGAAATCTAGTGCTTATAATTTCTAAAAATATACTTATTCCATATTTTAACCACAAGCTTATACATAAAATAAATAGTAAGGCTATAATAAGACAGCATAATCAATCTATTTTCAGTTGATTTTTAATGGGCCTTTGCATTCAAGGTATTTTGGTAACGCATATAATACCTCTCATTTACTCAGGATACTTTGTCTTGCAAGTTTAAAAATCAGGTATTTGCCTATGTGTCTGCAATTTAGATGACCACAAACATCTCACCTCACATTTAAATTGCTTGTTAGTCTCCACCCCTGCATCCAGTTCCCATTCTCCACTCTTTTATTTTTTTGCCTTTTATAGTTTTTTTTTATTGAAAGAAAAAAAAGAAATTCCCGCCTCCTCCCAGCCTCCCATTTTCCTCCCCCTCCTCCCGCTCTTCTCCTCCTCTCCCCACTCCTCTCCCCCTCCCTCTCCAGTCCAAAGAGCAGTCAGGGTTCCCTGCCCTGTGGGAAGTCCAAGGTCCTCCCCCCTCCGTCCATGTCTAGGAAGGTGAACATCCATACTGGCTAGGCTCCCACAAAGCCAGAACATGAAGTAGGATCAAAACCCAGTGCCATTGTCTTTGGCTTCTCATCAGCCCTCATTTTCTGCCATGTTCAAAGAGTCCGGTTTTATCCCATGCTTTTTCAGTCACAGTCCAGCTGGCCTTGGTGGGCTCCCCATAGATCATTCTCCACTCTTAAATGCTCTTTTGATTTAGTAGTAGAAAACATAATCAAATTCATTTCTATATACTTCCTATTTCTGTTAGTTTCATGGTATGAACCTTCCTAACCATTTTATGGAGCTCTTTTCTCCAATATTTGCTTGTGTGTAACTTGAGTAAATAGTTTAATTTTTAAAATAGAATTAAATAAAAGATTCATGTCAACATTATTCAAATAATAAAGACAAAAATGTAACCCAGTAAACAACAGGGTATACACTTAAAATAACCTTGTATATTCAGTGGTGGTGGCAGCACTTGATAATCCCAGCACTTAGAAGGCATAGGTATTTGTATCTTTTAGTTCAAGGCCAGCCTGGTCTACAGAGTGAGTTCTAGGATAGCCAAGGCTACACAGAGAAACCATGTCTCAGAAAATCAAAATAAGAAAATTTTAAAAAAGAAAGGAAGAACAAAGAAATGACGAAAACCCTGTTCATGTATGAGCATTGATGATATGATCCTAAATGAAATAAATCAAACAGGTAATAACAGAGATGGTCTGGTTTTGCTCATGAGATGTGGAACATAGTAACACTTAGAGAAGCTACAGAAAGGAGTTTTCCAGGAACTGGGCAGGAAGCAGAATTTACTCCATGTACAAGCTGAGCAAGTCCTGGAGATCTCTTTCACATGAATATACTTAATGCCATCAATATCCAAACTGAAAGGTTAGTTGCTATTGTCCACTCTAAGTACACTGTTTTAAAGCCACAACAAATACAAATAAATAAAAACGGAAGGTGATTTTTCTTCTGTCCCTTTTACTTCTTTGTCTTCCTGTTACTTTTGTGTTAGAACGATGACTAACATTCCCCGAATATTAACTGAATATTTGGAGAAGCCTTTGAGCAGCATCTGCAACAAAGAGTTCCACTGTGATGGATTTCTGAAGACTGAGTGAAGCCAAGAGAATTTGAAAAGATCTGCACTCAGTGTGACCTCTACTCGCTGGAGTTCAGATTCCAGGGCTCAAAGGGCAGCCCAGTTTCCTACTTGCCAGACATCAATTGAAGCATGAGATTTTACTTAGCTTAAAGGCAACTCCCTCTACAAATTCTTTCTCAGTAGTGCAGCTCAGAGGAAGTGGCCCTCTGCCAACCAGGATAGTTTCTTTCCATGAGACAATTGGGTATGTGCTTGACACGGGGGACAGTTGATTAGCTTGAAACTTATCTTTGAACTTTAGTTACCTTAGTCCACAATACTCCTGACAATATGAAAACAAACAAATGGAGACTGAGTTTTATTTGCTGTAAAACAGGAATAAGACAAACAGCTTTATCTACAATCTATAAGTCATGTTAAAGCTTTCTTTGCAATACCAAATAGGCTGCCTTGACGAATACTTGAGTTCTTTCTGACATTTATTATGAAGGTCATGATCCAGTGTCCTCGCTAGATTTCTAATTAAGACTCTTAGATGTTGGGTGAATAAGAAGGGGAAAGGTCCACTAAAACGTGCCAGTGTATTTGTGTACCTTTACTCCAGTGCTGTAATTAGTTCACAAAGCATTTCTTCAGTATTTCTTGTTCTTGTTCTTCCTTTACAAAATTGAATTTGCATTTTTAAAATTTCTCTTTTGAAGTCCACTTAGCATGAAAGGATTTTGAGTACATCCGTTAATTAATTACTTTTTGTAATTAATGCACAGAATAATGGAATTTCATGTAATATTTAAATACATATATTCTTGTACCCAGATCTTACTCATGTTCTTCCAACTTACCATTCACTGCCCCTCTCTGCTCCTCATCCTGTTTCTCCCATATAGTCTCCCTGTGCAATATTATTATGTAGGTGTGTATATATACGTACTAATATTATACATATATGATACAGACATGTATATGATAATACCGCAATATTTGAGTTAAAAAATAAAGTTGTTAGTACAATCATTATCATAAACAGTTCTCATCAACAGCTTCAGGAGTCTGGTATAAAATTGAGATTTTTTTCCAATTTAAAAAAATTGAGATTTATAACTTTTAAGATTAGATTTATTTATTTTTCAGAAACTATAATACCAGAGTAAGGAAAAATAATCCTTCCAATAATCCCAGAACCTTCGGTTTCCACTAAGAACTTTCTATTTACAATGATCTCCAGTTACTATTTTATTTTAAGAAATAGGATTCATTGAGGTAGAATCTTTGTGATTAGAAATTGAGGAAGCACAGTATTTTTATTTGTTGTTAAAAACTAATGCTTTCAAAACAGTATTTCTTAACAGTTTGGGGTTTTTAGAAAAATAAATGCAATATAAACTTTTCAAACTCAGCAATCTTTATAATCATCCATTCTATGAAAATGTAAATTTTTGATGGCCACCTCTGTGTTCTGGGTGTAGCATTCTGTAGTTGGAGAGTAGCTGCAGCTATAACATGGAGGTAAATTTAATAAGATGTCTTCTCCCTTCCTGGGTTGGTTAATAGACATTTTGTATTAACTTTATATAATACTAAACATTTTGCCTTAACTTTATATAATACTAAAATGAAACTCAAAACTACTCTAAAATACTATCATACACCTGTCAGAATGGCTAAGATCAAAACTACTGACGATAGCTTATGCTGGAGAGGATGTGGAGTAAAGGGAGCATTCCTTCATTTTTGGTGGGAGTGCAAACTTGTACAGTCA
>NC_022034.1:24058323-24061946 GCF_000317375.1 Microtus ochrogaster | reverse complement strand
TATTCTAATAAAATAGATTCTTCTTTCATATGATACATTCTGACTACAATTTCTCCTCCCTCCACTCTTCCCAGCTAACAGCCCACATCACTTCTCCCCTAGATCAACTTCTACTCTGTTTTTTTTTTTTTTTTCAGAAAACAAGCAGGCCTCGAAGAGATCACAGACAAACAGGGGAAAAAAAGCTATAAGAAGACAAGGAAAAAAACCTCACACTGAGGCTGGACAAGGAAACCCAAGAGGAGAAAAAGAGTCCCAAGAGTTGGCAAATGACTCAGAGATATACAGTTCACACTGTTATGAGTCCCACAAAAACACCAAGCTATCAGACATAATATATACACAGAGAATCATACCTGCTGTGGACTTGCCTCTAGTCTCTGTGAGCCTATATGAACCCTATCCAATAGATTCAGCAGGCCTTTTATTCTTCTGATGCCCTCCATTCTCTCTGATTCCTACAATCTTCCTGATGCCTCTTCCAGGGGTTCCTTGAACTATGAAAGGAAGGACCTGATGAATACCCCCAATTTAGACTCCCTCTCTCAGCATAATGTCTGGCTATGAGGTATATCAAATATGAAGGAATCGATTACCAGATTTCATAAAAAGATCATGATGACATTGAAATTGCAATTGCAAGAGTGTAAGAGTTACATACAAACAGATACATCAGTGGCTGAGGGTAGAAGATTTATTGTTATCCAAGAAATGAGATGAGATAACTGGATAAGCATCTAATTAAAAACAGTAGAAAATCTTGAACTCTATCTTGTACTATATATAAAAGTTAATTTGAAATCTATTACAGTCCTTTATATAAGCCTTTGTGAAGATGTTCAACAGCCTCAGCAATCAGAGGACTACTAATTAAAATCTAAATGAGATACCATTTCACACTCACAATAAGGGCTACAATAAGAGGTTGGGTTGGCAACACCAACAGAAGACAAATGTGGAGCCCCTAATATTTGCATGCATTGCTTGTGTGAATAAACAATGGTATTGCAAGTTTGGGGGACTCTTTACAATTTATCATACAGATTAAAACATGTACCCTTTAATCTATTAATGTCACTCCTACAAGAGAGTGAAGGAACTACCCCCAAAAATAAATCTGTAGAAGAGTATTCAGAGAAATTTCACTCACATTAACAAATATATCCTCAAATTCTTCAAAGATCAAAATCAAGTGAAAATGAGAGAGGTTGTGACAATAGTGGACATTTTTGGAACTGGGAAAGCATTGATAGGAAGTGCATGGGAAAATATTTGTGAAATAAGAAATAAACCATAATATCTTTCACGTCATGGTTACATAACTTTATTTGCTTAGAAGAAGACATGTAAGTGTAGAAGGGCACACTTTAAAAATAGAACACTTTATTATATTTTTATTGAAGTTAACTATTTTAGATAAGTTAAATTAGTATATTTTTTGAAGTTATTAATCATAAACAGTTTACTTTATGCCAATTAAGTAATCTTCTAATTACTATCATGGCTAGTAATACTTGGGGAAAGCACAGAATTTCCATGTTACAGTAACCTAAACTTAAATATTGAAAAATGATCCTTCAGTTGAGTAGTAAAATTTCTGAATGTGTCTCTCTTATCAGCGGTTGTGCTATTTGTGGTGTTAATGGGCAGTAGTGGTGTTCTTGTGTGATGGTTCAAGTGGTATGAGTGATCAAACCTAGGACCTTATGAATACTAGACAACAATTCTACCAGAAAAAATACACTCTCAAGCAATTATCAAGTATGAAATGCTATACTTGGTAAATATTTTATTTTCTTTGTTTAACAGACTGTAAACAAATACTAGTGCTGACTGAGCAAGACTAGCACATAGGGGGAAAAATAGAGCATCTGAACCCAGAATACCCATTTCTTGCTGGCTTAGCATTTTATACTATTGGAAGAAGCTCCAGCTGACCCCTGCTAAGTTTCTTTCCCTGGCTCTAGAAGTATTCCCTGAATTCAGAGAATCGTGAATCAACAAAGCAAGGTCCTCACAGTACACAGTCATCTTGGTTTTCAACTTCAGGATAATAAACAGAGATATGTGTACTGTAAATAAAATGTGATTACTGTAGAGCCCTAATCTCTGTGTCAATACACCAAATCTATATCACTTTAAATATTATAGTCTCTAGTCTATCTCATTAATAAAGCTTTTGTAAATGCAATAACATGCTTCATTGTGAAATCTTAATCAGCTTACACAGAAGATAGATGGCAAGGCAAAGGAATAGACTCCATTCTTCCCCTTCCATTTCATCCTTGTTATATAGAACTATCTGGGTCTTCACATTGACAATGATTTTCAACTATCCACATTACTATCTATATTAATAACTGTCTGTATTTGCAAACCTAAGCTTCTTTTCCTGTATTCTATTAATTTATGCTTACTTTTTAATTTGTTGTGTGTTTGTTGTGTACATGTGTATGGAAGAGCATATGGAAGCCAGAGGCCTGCATCATGCATTTTCTAACACTCTACAACTTATTTGTTTGAAACAAGGTCTTTCCCTAAATCTGGAGCTCACTAATTTACCAATACTACCTGACCAGCAAGCTGTAGGATCTCCCCATTTTTGTATCACTGATTCTGCAACAGGTGCTTTGTATATTGTCTAGACGATCTGTGTTCATGTCTTATGCATACAAACATATAACAGGGAGCATCCATTCATTTATATATAGTTGATACACATGCATTTCAGTGACAAACAAGCATTATGATAAAATTCTGTGTGTAAGTTCTTGCACATTTCTGCTCTCCATGCTAGGATTTTTGTCTGGTTTGAGCCTGGGCAGAATTGTGCATGCTGTCACAGCTGCTGTGAGTTCATATGTGCAGTTGTCCTGCTGTGTGAGCAGGATACCCTTTGCCTGTAGAGTCATCTACTGTCTATGGTCTTACAATCTATCTTATCCCTCATCCTCATTGACCCGTGAGCTTTGCGTTGAAGGCAGTGATATAGATGTCCATTTAGAACTGAGTGCTCTGTAATTTCATATTCTCCGTGTGTTGACCAGTTATGAGTCTCTATGTTAATCACCATACACTGCAAATAGAGGCTTCTCTGGTGAGGTTTGATAGCTTCATAAATCTATGGGTATAGACCAGAGGTTCTCAATCTTCCTAATGCTGTGACCCTTTAATACAGTTACTAATGTTGTGGTGAGCCCCAACCATAATATTCTTTTGTTAATACTTTGTAATTTTAATTTTGCAACTATTGTAAATCATAATGTAAATTTCTGATATGTAGGATTCTGATACTTGAACCCTATGAAGTCAACTGGATTATTGGAGATAATCTTTTTGATGGCCTCTTGAATTCTATTGAAAGTACTTTATTGGGGGCTTTTGGGTCTATGTTCATCAGAGAAATTGATGCATAATATTTCTCTTATTGGATCTTCATCTCTTTGGGGTATCATGATAATCTGCCTACATAGAACAAACTTGGAAATATTTCTTCCTTTTCTATTTTAGGAAATAATCTGAAGAGTATTGGTAGGATAGCTCTTCTTTGAAAGGTGTATGGTAGAATTCTACACTGTATCCTTATGGTCCTGGCCTGTTTTTGCTTGGGAGGTTTTTTTTTT
>NC_022034.1:24054325-24056740 GCF_000317375.1 Microtus ochrogaster | reverse complement strand
TCGATAAAGGAGTTAAAAGTATACAATGGAAGAAAGAAAGCTTCTTCAACAAATGGTGCTGGCACAAATGTAGAAGAATGAAAATAGACCCATATCTATCACCATTTTTTTTAAAGTGTAGGACTTAGTATGTATACTTCTCTTTTAGGACTGCCCTCATTATACCCCATAGATTTTGGTGTGTTTTGTTTTTATTATCATTCTGTTCTAGGAATTTTACAGCTTTATTCTTGATCTTTTCCTATGGTCCTTTTAGTGTTCACTAGTGTACTGCTACGTTTCCTTAAGTTTGTGTACTTTGTGTTGTTTCTGTCACTGTTTTATAGCCAACCTAATTCCTTTCGGTCATATGGAATGGGGTGACAAATGGTGTAGCTGGCAGATAGGTCTCAGAGCGGCCCTAGGAGTTTTGTTTGCGGTTCTGGGTCACAGAAATCAACATACTCCTTCCGTGATGTGGCAGGTGGAATGGCTTGTGGGCAAGCAGGTGGACTATAAATCACTTTAGAAATAGCCAGAACATTTCCCATTGTTTAAAATGTAGATTTTTGTCCATGTCTGTTTTTAGTAAATTCCTATAAAGCTGCACTGAGTATGATTTCCACTAAAGAGAGGCTGGGAATTCTGGAAATCTTTTTAATAAAACCTATAGTGCAGGAAATACTTTCTGAATTAAGCACAGTTAAGAAATACATACAAAATAAAATTTAGAACAAACAGAACCAATTAACACAAACTATTTTGAGCACATAAGAGATGCATTACATACAGAGTAAGATTTCTCAAAGTAGAATTGAATTCTACTATGATGATTTGATGGCTGAACAAAGTTGCATTGAATACATGTGGTGAGCATTATCATTCCTCTGGTTTGAACTGAATGTCAGAATATAAAATTGCTATTGTTTTGACAACTTTTTTTCCATAAGTGTATATGTGTGCAGGTATGTACATATTGCATGCCTGAGGGTGGAGGCCAGAGGGCAGCCTCAGGTGTCCTTTCTCAGGACCTATTTACATTTTATCTCTGTTACAGCATCTCTCACTGGGACCTGGAACCCCCACATTAGGCTAAATTGATTGGTCAACAATTGCCATCGTTTCTGATTTTTCCCTTTTCCCCAGATACGGAATAAAAAGCAAGTATCACTATGCTTAGAATTAAAAAACAAAACAGAACAAAACCCAAAAAACACAGATGCTTGGCTCAAAACCAGGTCTTCATGTTTGTATGATAATCACTTCACTGATCAAACCATTTCCTGGGTCCTTAAAACTGTGTTTTGATGTTGAAAAATTACTTTTTTCACAAAGGCCTAACCATAGTCCACAAACAAAATGAAAAAAAGAAGACTTTACAGAAGCATAACTAGTTCAAGAGAAGACTCAAAAAATATATTTCTTAACTATTAACCCCAAACTTCATTTTATTATTTTGCCAAATACATTCACGTCATTATACAGGGCCATTATTAGGTGCAAACACATCTTATGGTACCAACAGCTTTCTAGTCAGGTTTGTTTGTAGCATAATCAATTCCTGGTATCAAAGAAGTTAGCAAAGCTGTCAAGAAACATTAGATTCATCCCATTCTGTGCCCTATTACTTTCTATCTAAATACAATTTGGCATTTATTGTGAAGTCCACAATGTTTTCAATGCATAATTGGGTATAAAATAGACTGTGTAATGCTGTGAATGTTAACTCGGAAAATTATTTAAGTTTCTACTACTTGTTAATACAGAAAGTTATTTGGTTCCCTCCTAAAGCAGTTTAAGCAAGGAGAAATTTCTTACTTAATGATAAAATACCACTGAGTTCTTTCATTTCTGATGTGCAAAAATTATTTCAATTTTAAAGCATGAATTATCTTAAGTAGATTTATTACCTTATTTAATAATTTTATAGATTTTGCTCAAAAATGAGAAAAAGAAAAAAAGAAGCAAAGATAGAATAATGGGAGAAAGGTGGAGAGAAAAGAGAGGAAAAGGAAAGAAGGAAATCAGACTGAAAGGAACGGCAAACTTCTTCTACATAATCCCCATGTATAACTGAGAGTAAGTTCATTTTACTGCTCAGTCCATGGGTTCAGACTACATAAAACAGAGGGATCTGGCAGATATCATACATCTTCACTACTTGTTGCTTCAGGCAAATATGAATCCTTAGTGTTGAGTTTCCTATAACTTGATAGTCTAAAAAGGAAAAATATCACAAATTAAAGTCTTTATTTTTTATATTTAATATGGAAAAATGATTACTCTTTATGAACAAATAAACATCATGTGCCTATATGTGTCTTCGTAAGTAAGATAAAATGAAGGTTAACCGATATCTTTTCAACACTACAGAAAAAAATAGTTTGAAAAGAAGTGATATTAAGATCTTACAGGATATGAAATAGTTCTTAAAAT
>NC_022034.1:24050985-24053569 GCF_000317375.1 Microtus ochrogaster | reverse complement strand
ATTTCATATGCAAGTGCTATGCATTTTGATCCCATCTACCCCCTCCCCTCTCCAACTCCTCCTGTGTCCCCTCCCACATCCCCCTCTCAATTTCATGACCTCTGTGGTTGTAGAATATTATTTTAGAGTATGTTAAATTTGTTTATGCTCTGGAACATTTGTTTAACAATGTAAAGATATGTTGCTTTTGTTTTGCTGCATTTGTTTAACTCTGTGAAGCTGTGATTCTTTGCCTGTCTAAAATACCTGATGGTTTAGAGCTGAATGGCCAATAACAAGGCAAGAAAAATAATAGGCAGGGCTAATAGACAAAGAGAATAAATAGGAGAAATCTGGAAGAAGGAAAAGAGGGGCAACTGGAGAACAAGGAGGGGAAGATGTCATGAGTCTCTCACCCAGCCATCCAGTCACCCTGGCAGCCAAGGAATAATAGTGAAAATAAGATATACAAAACATAGTTGAGATAATTTAAGTTAAGAAAAGTTGGCAAGAAACAGGCCAAGCTAAGGCCAGACATTTATAAGTAATAATAAGCCTCCATGTGTGATTTACTTGGGAGCTGCTTGATGGGCCCCCCAAAAGTAAAATAGACAACAATATTTTTTCCTGCTATTGTCATGATATATAAAGATAATATTGCTATTACTTTGTGTTTTTACATTATAATTATAATATTCTATAAAAGTTTTTTTGATTATTTATGTTTTGGAGTTTGAAATGTTTCTGATGTGTAGAAATACTGTCTAGCAGCAAATGTCCTGAACCTCTGGCCCTTAAAATCTTCCTACCCTGAGTCATGGGGTAGTGTTGGAGATGAATTACTGTTGGATTAGGGCCCCTACAGTCACTTATTCTCTGTATGTTCACCAAACATGAGAGATAAAATGAACCCATGAAATCTCAACAGTATGATTGCTAGAACACCAGTATAATGTAACATCAGTTGAAATGCCTATGTGGACAGATGAAATTCCACGTGGTTTCACATCTACATGAAGAACTACAGGTAATCAAAAACTGTTCAAAGAGAAAGGATCATTTTCTTCCAGGGAAAAAGCTCCACTTCAAATTGTCTGAACTCAAGTGATCAGCTCTTGTGGACACATGTCCATCTGAGCAATGATAAATGGACTCAGCATGGTGTGTGTGTGTGTGTGTCTGTGTGTGTGTGTCTGTGTGTGTGCCTGGACGTGTACATGCCCTCACACATTGTAACAATCATAGCTAAAGAAAAGGTCATAAGTTTGGATGGGAGAGGTAGGACATGGCAGGGGCTGCTTGTAGAGTGGAGGGAGGGGCTTGCACAAAGCTCATATATGAAGTTCACAAAAAATTTAAAAAGTGTTTCTTATACTTGAAGATTAATTTCTTTCTCCACGTTTGTGAAATTTTTCTACAGTAAATATTCTCATTGAATAGGTTACCTATTCATTTAGTTTATGGCTCATATTTCTGACACGTGTGGATTCTTGAACTTGATTTCTTGATAGTAGTCTTGAGATTTTGGACACTGTATTGAAGCCTGTTTATTTACTCTCCATTCAATGATCTTTGGAGATGGTTTTATCCCCTCTGTATCCTGTCCTCTATTCCTGGTGTTCTTTCTTCTGCTTCATTGCATTACTGCTCAGATTCTTTGCATTATGGTTTGCAATTGTTTTGTTGATTTTTCTCACTTCTAGTGTTTCTATGAGATTCTTTTTCAAAGTCTCAATTTCCTTGCTATTTTTTTCTCTTATTTGCTTATTTAGACATCCATTTTTCTAACTTTATTCTCTGCATTTATGGCTTTTCTTCCTAAACCCTGTAATTGTTTGTTTTTTGTTTGTTTGTTTAATTCATCTGCTTGTTTATAGACCGATCATTTTTATCATCTGTCATTTCACCATTCTGTGCCTTTGAATGCATGCTGGAAGAGCTATAACTATTTGGAGCAGCCTCACTGCCTTGATTTTTAATGCTCCTTGTGTGTTTTTGTGTTATAATTTCTGTTTTTGTTGACTTCCTCATGATGACTTCTTTTGTTTTTGGGGATATTCTTTGTGCCCAGTTTACTTTTCAGGGCACAATTCCCACACAGTGAAGAGAAAAAATGTGGGAACAATATCAAGGCACAAAAGATTTAGAGACAGAGTTCAAATGTGTAAAGCCTACAAACACATCAGGAGCAGTCATAAAGAGAAAGTCACAAGAAAATAGCATTAGTAACAGATGTTTACCTGAGCTGTATTGGCACATGCCTTTAATTTCAGCACTTGGGAAGGAGGCAGAGACAAGTGAATCTTTGTGAGTGTGAGGCCATCCTGGAGTACAAGAGCTAGTTCCTGTACAGGCCCCAAAGCTACAGAGAAACCCTACCTCGCAAAACCAAAAATCAATCAATCAATCAATAAATAAATAAATGTAAAAAATAAAAAAATGGAAGTTTAAAAGTATTTAAAGCAAATGTGGGAACAATAAATGAGCAAGATAAATAAAGGGTGCAGGGAAAGAGAAAAGGAAATAAGAAACAATGTTAAGTAAAAGAAAGAGGGTCGTTTCAGGTTCCCTATCCTCATCTGCCCAAGGAACTAACTGGGGACAT
>NC_022034.1:24040643-24049690 GCF_000317375.1 Microtus ochrogaster | reverse complement strand
GAAAAGACACATAATAATAAAAAAGTATAAATGAAATTTGATCAATATAAGAAAAATTAAATACAAATCAAAGAGTTTTTAGAACAAAATAAAGTCACAACATTGTCAGCAGTTCAGCAAGAAACAACAATAGAAAACACATCAAAAATAAGAAAAAAAAAGTTTCCTGACAATAGGGAAAAGGTTTAGGCAGAATCAATAAATGCTCAAATGCTATGAAGTGGTTTTATTAAATAACTACAGACCATGCACGGAGGTACAGACTGTAACTGTGACATTTGAGTGCCAAGAGTAAAAGGATCACCAGAATTTTTAGGACAGTTGGGCCATGCTGTATGTTTTCTCAAAGAAAAAGTGAAAAATATGTTAAAAGTGCAATAAAAGTAACTTAAAGAGGAACAGGAGCAAAAATCAAAATAAAAAGGTGGGAAAAGATATTATGGAAGAGAAGTTCCTTCTGGGACTGCGAAAATGAAGGCTAGTTCAGGATAGCTCTGTAGTATGGGAGTTGGTTAGCATTTAGAAGCCCTTAGGCAAGTTGTCACCCGAGTATGAGGTGGTGAGGAAACACCGCAGCCACCGAGATCGGTACAGTGGCCCTGCCTAATCCACTAAGCATTTATCAGTCCATTTCCGGGATGTGGCTACGGGCAGCAAGGAGTTGGTCCTCTGCTGGTTTGAAGCTAGACCCTGCAGCCTCCTCTTGTCACCGTCAGAGAGGAGAGCTGCCTTTGTGCACTGACTTAGGCTAGAGGTTAACAAACTCCAGAGTATCCTCAGTTGGTGAGATCTGCTCCAGGACACCAAGAGTAAGCCACCCTCCCCTATCCACTCTAAGCTTAGCACAGTCTCTTGTCCGTAGCTGATACCATTGAGCTTGTCAGAGTAATTGTCTTCTGTTATCCATACCTTTTCCCTTTGCTGCCTTACACCTTGTTGGGGGTTGTTGCAGGTAAATGCAGGTTATCTGAATTGAGATTATTCCCTGTCTCCACGTCCTAAGAACAACTCTATTTTAAATGTTCGATTCCCTGTCTAGATGGAACCAGCCTAAACCTCGATTGATCAAACTTTCTCCACTGCTAACCTGCATAGAAGAACTCACAGTCTATCTGCAGATAGACTTGAGGATTGAGGGAGCTATTCTCTCCATCAGGGCTACTGGCTTGTCTTTTGAGATTTCAGTTTTCACTTTCCACAGGCCAGGGCAGTGTCGGCTTGAGTTTCTTCCTGTCTCGGGTCATCTTTCCATTTCATCCAGGCTATTTCCTACCCTAAAGTTTTCCCTCTCGTGCCTTTTATAGAAGAGAGTCTATTTCTTTTATGTACTTGTTGAAGGAACTGCGGGCCTGCGTTCCTGCCACCCAGCTCCCAGCCACCTGGCTAGCTTATGCCCCGAAATAACAACACACAAACTGTATTCTTTTAAACACTGCTTGGCCAATTAGCTCTAGCCCTTACAGGCTAATTCTCATATCCTAATCAACCCATCTCTAATAATCTGTGTAGCATCAGCCTTACCAGGAAAGATTCAGCATGTCTGACCTGGAGGCTTGCTTCATCATGTCTGCCCTGACGATAAGCTGCATGGCGTCTGTCTGAGGCGTCTTACCTCACTTCCTCTTCCTCCCAGCATTCTGTTCTGTTTATTCCACCCATCTATGTTCTAACCTATGAGGGCCAAGCAGTTTCTTTATTAATTAACCAATGACCTTTCTCCATCATTTACTGAGAATTTTTTCCTTCACAGAAAGTCAACTTCTGTTCCACATTGTACCAATAATTTATTGTAAGGTTTTTGATAAGTATTTTTTTTCTACTTTATCACCCTCAAGTATCATAACAGAACACAGACACTAAGTGGCTCTTCATGCCAGTTAAAGGCCAAATATTTTTTTGTCAGAATGTAGCAGCATAATCTCTCTTCTGAAAGAGCAGGTAGTGTGAATAGTGAGTGTTCTTTTTCCTATGTGCAGGCGGGTTGACATTATGGGGGCTGTTAGTCAGAATTCTCTAGAGGAATAGAACCAATAGGACACATATATATTGCAAAGGGGATTTAGTATATTGATTACCCAATATGTGCTGGCTAATCCAACAGTGTTTGTCTGTATACCGGATAGGCTGAGAATCCAGCACCCAACCAGATTCCTCAGCAGTCCCAATCTGTTGTTGAAGACCTGAAACATTCCTGGGGAGTTACTCCTCTTCAATCCATGTCAAGAGACTGAAGAACCTGAGTTCTGATGCCACAAAGCTGATAGAATTGGTGAGAGCAACCAAGGAAATGTGCCCAGCAGAGATGAGTGAATGCAGGCAACAACAAGCAACCTTGCCTTTCCCCAGATGTCCATAGATCTGTGCTGCAACGGAAGGGTGCACTGACTGATAGAATATCCTCGCACATCAGCTGGTCCTTCCAAGAAATAAATGCTTCACTGAGCTGCACAGAAGCATTTCTCTTAATTGATCTAAGTTCTCATCAAGCTGACAACCAGAAGAAAACATCACAAAACCTAATGGAGAGTTTAAACTCCCATTAAATGAAATTTCACTATTAAAATAAGAAGTCTGAATAGTTCTCAAATCAAATGAGGAAATGGGTTTGGTGTGAGGTAGTTGAGAGGTGCAGGCAGAAGAGTGAGAAGGGCCAAATTCCATCTTTAGCCAGTTTGGGTTCCATGAGATGAATGACTGAATTAATCAATGACTAGGCCAATAATAAAATAGCAGCAACATAAAAAATTATCAATGAATTTGATGATTCAATGGTCAATATTTCCCAACCTAAGTAAGTAGAAAAAGTTAGCCTAAAAGAAATAAAAAAGTTGAAGAAATGCAGTGGATTATGTTTTAAAAAGTAATATCAGTGTCATTGAAAATACAGGCAAAATGAAAAAAAGGAGGTAGGAGTGGAAAGCTTTTTGAAGAAATGATGATGGAAAATTCCTCAAATTTGAAAAAGAAACCTTAAAATTCAAGATGTTCAGAAAACTTAAAGAGATTAAATCTAAAAAAAAAAGTCATTTCAAGAAAGAATCAACTTTTGAAAACCATGACAGAAAATGAGCTTTTGAAACCTGCCTGGAAAAAGAATGGTAATCAGAATGAGAACAGACTTCCTTTTGGAAAGCAATGACAGCAAAGGATACACCATTTTTAAATGTAGACAGAGCTGACAATCCGGAACTCTAAATCCAGTAAAATTTGTCTTAGGACTGATGGGAGGTATGGCTGAGTTTTCAGATGAAGGATAACCTCATCATCCTACCTAGCTTTAAAGATTGCTAGCAAAATTTTTGAAACAGAAAGAAATAAGAAAAAATCTTGAGGCATTTGGGGAAAAGAATGAAAATATACTATAGGATTTTCTTCTCGTTTTATAGATTATATTTTATGGTTGGATAAAAATACATTACTGCCTAGGAAATTATAGATTTCAGTAACGTTGTCTACATAACTCTTTGACAGTAAATGTCCTAGCCTTGAGTGCATTTGAAAGTGAATTAATTGACCTGGGAAACAAAAGGTGTCCATTTGTGTACATGAGCTCTTGTAAATTTTATTAAATGATACAAGTGTTATATAATTTTCTTCTTTTTTCTTTGGATTAGAATTAGAGTACAAAATCTAATGATTTCATAATGTTATTTTTGGTAGTATATTTTACAATCTCTGAAAGACTTCAAAAAGAATAGTATTAAGATTACTACCTTTTAGAATATGGTCTTCAAGGGTGTCATTGTTGAATATGTTTAAAATACTTAAGAAGCAGTGAAATTCATGATTTATTTTAAAATAAATACAAAATTAAGAGAACTGCGTGGAAGGACAGAGAAGTGATTACATGAAAAATCAAGTATGGCAAACACCTATACCATATATTTACAGATATATATGTATACACATACATAAACATTTATAAACATATATAAAACTCAACAGATACTAAGCAACATCATAAGATTTTTGACCCTGGTATCTTTGTCCACTTCTATCATTCCAGGACTTGGGAGGTGGGGACATAAGGACACAGAGATAAGGCCATCCTCAGCTGTTTTATTTTGAGCTCGGTCCAGATTATAAGAGATCCTCTCTCTGGAAAGAAGAAAAAAGGCAAGTTCTACCCCAAATTTGTCTTCTTGCTATGCTCAAGCCATTCCCAGGCCCTTGAGTTTTATCTTTGCAATATTCTCTGCATATGTGGATCCAGCACTCTATACCAAGTGTATGAGAGAATTGAGTCACATAACTTTAATTTAATAAGGAAAAGATACATAATCATTTTCATTTCCAAATAGGTAATTTCAAAATTCTCTATTCCTTTATACAGCATTTGTTATGAAATCTAAGTTCTGTTTAGATTATACCCAACTCAACTCAAAACTGTTTGGTCCTTAAGATTCATGAGAATCAATTTTATTTTTCTGAGCATGGTTTTTTTTTTCCAAGCAAAGAGACTTATAATCAAATTAAAGTATCTGAAAATGTTCCTAGGGACCTCAACTTTCTTTTATAAAGTAATACTTGAAGGTGAATTTAGATGAGTCATATACCTTGATGCCCACTAAAATAGCCACACACGAGAAAGATTAGTGAGGTTTAAAATGTTTGCAATATGTTAGATTACCTATAATGATCAAGTTTTATGGTTTCAGCTACAAAACCACAATTGGAGAACATGGTCACCACACAGAGCAGGAATGGCATTTCAGTGTAACCTATGTGTTCAAGCAAGGCAAAAGATTTACGAATGCAGTAAGCATCTTGGGAGCAGTGGTGTCGTAATCAAATGACTGACCCAAGAAAGAAGGAAACACCAGCACTGTTCTGCCTTCTGGGAAAAAAGACCTCCCGCATGATGCCTATGAGAATTTCCAGTGTGGCCCATCTGAGAGTTCACTTCACTTGCGCCCGCTTCTGTATTGGCTCCTCCCTTCACCCTCTCTTTCTTGACCTGTTAAACATTTTCAGGGAGATCACTTCCCCCCAAAATATTCTCTGCAAAAAAACTCAAGAAACCCAGCCTCTAACAGTTTTATTTTGATACTGACAAAAATTCACCAACAATGAATAGGAAAGAGCAGATACAGAACCAGAATGGCTGGTTCCTAGGCTACTTCTTTTTTATCTGTATCACTCAATTCTGTGAACATCCGTTGCGTTTAAAACATGAGGGAAACAATATTTCAGCATGCCTCACTGAAGGTTACAGTGAGAAGGAAAGGAAAGCACACATTTGGAAGTGCTTTAAGAAATAGAACGATCTATATAGTATGATTACCTTCCTAAACCATTTTATCATCAAAACCAGTTGTGAATTCTGTGACATTTCATTATGAATGGACCATTAAATTTGACAAAGTGAGAAATTATTTTAAGATAAATAGAGATTAGCTACAATGTGGACGTCACAGGGCTGGCCTTTAGTGTGTTTATTTGCTTAGCTTGCCCTTTCCCTCTGCCACATTTTTCCTACCTCTTTCTGAGAAAGGTGTAAATTTGATCTCCTAGCAGGCAAGAGGCCTGGCCATTTCTATGTCCAGAAAGCACACTTTGATTTTTCTTCCAATAATGATGGAGTATTTTGAAAACTGATGCAAACAATTGAGAACAAAACATACTGAAAGACAAAAATTTAACAAATAATATCACTTCACTTACTTCCAATATTGTTAATACTCATCTGAGATACTAACCATATGTTCAGTTTTCCAAAGTGCCCACTGCAAAGAGCAGATTCTAATTTCTTTATGCAGGTTATTATATATTACCATTATATGTTCCAATCAGAAAACCAAACTACATGTCAAACCTGACAGGTGCAAAACTAAAATACTTTTAAATATGATTTAGTAAAATAATATATTATAGTCATATTGAGAACTCAACCCAAGCATAGGAATCATGGTGAAGGTTGTATTTTGACCTTCACACAGGCACTATGGCACCTTCTACTCCCAACAAACACACAATGAACAACAATAAAAACCATACACAGAAAATAATGAGCTCTCGGGCAGGAACAATGATTCTGTCCATAAACTAGTTTTTGCACCATCATGAGGAACTAAGATCAAATCCCAGTACCCACACAGAAGAATATGCTTAAGAAGTGTGAACTTTAAACCCTGTGCTGGGGAGACTGAGACAAAATATTTCTGGCTTGATGATCAGATAGTCTAGTCAAATAAGTGTTTCACGCTTAGTGATTCACCCCAAATTAAATTGTACAGCAACTGAGGAAGACAGCTCATATTAGCCTTGATTACCCCACCATGCAAACACAACAGCACACACACACACACACACACACACACACACACACACACACACACAATCTGGTTATCTACTATCATGTACATTTCTTATAAGTCAAGTACTGATTTCTATAAAGTATAGAAGATTAGAGATATTTTTTAGCAGACTAAAACAGAAACAATTTATGTCAGTCTTCCACAGCACCTGATTTCTCAATGGTTAAATTGTTTCCGCCAGGTATACTGAACACATAAGAAAGAGCTGTTAGGCCTAGTGTTCTTAACATCTGCTCTGTAGACTAAAGAGGCAGTCATTAAATAAACATTTCAAACTTCGAGCAAAAGAAAAAGATAACACAGGTGATGACTAGCAAGTGGAATGGACATTGAAAACTCTCTTGAGTGATGAATATATAAATGCATAAACATATGGGGAGAGAGAGAAAGAGAGATTCTCGTCCAAACCTGTTTGTCTTGAATTCATGTTTTCCTGAATGAATATGGAAACACTTTCTGTCCTCTGCTTAAGAGACAAACAGATCTACAGAAGCTAGGGAGTTGTGAAATGATGTTTCCTGCTGGCATGGCATAAACTTCTCTGAGCTGGACCAAGTGTGACCTCGAATGTGTCATCTCCTTAGGCTCACAGCTGAGCACTGGGCCTCTAAGCAAAAACAAAGACCTTTCCTAAAGATAAAACTCCTGAAAGTAAAAGGCCGCCTTGGCATCTCAGGAGAATGAACTTCTCACTGCCTCTGCTTTCTCTGAGCTGCTCCTACCACATGCCCTAGGTAGGACGGTTGATGCACCAAACAGGAGAAAGGCTCCTTTGGACTCATACTCACCCTTGAATTCAAAAGCAAACATCAGATTCCCTGGATTCATTCTGCTCCATCTAAAGGCTTACTGTAAACATAGAGACTATGGTCCTATACCAGGCCAAGGAGGACACGTGGTCACATGGGCTGGAGGAGACTGGGAGGAGAAGCAGGAAAGCAAGAAGAAAATATTGAACTCTAGGTTTTTATCTTTGCATATGTACTCCTCCCAAATGAAATCATATTGGACCACATTAGGAATGTTAATGTAATTTTAAGAAAACAGAGAAATGAAGATAAAACATCCCACAGAATGTTTTAATCAGTAAGCTTTGTAAATTTTGTACAATTCCTCTGATAGGTCCCTTGTGAATTTTTCCCTGGGTTGTTTACAAATTGAAGCAAATTAGACATTTCTGGGTATCTGAGGTTATTTCATCAGTGAATTGGGGGTTAGGTAACAGATTTGGTGTCTAAAAGGAATGCTGGATTAGTGTCTGCTTTTCCACTAGGGTTTTCAAATTCTTTTAAGTGTAACAGTTTATACATTTTTAAAGTATTGAGTTCCTTCAGAATTATGTTTCAAAGTAAATGGAGTGGATATAACTTTTGCACATTTCTCTTGCTAACATTGTCACTTAAGTGTGGACTATAAATGAAAGCAAACAAATGAAGAATATAGACATGGGAGCCAGAAAAAAAAAAAACCACTTAATACGAGGATCTAAGTGAAGACAGTGCCATAAAAATCCTTGGGTTTTAGTTTTGCTTCCTGTTGCCAAAGTTGGTTGATAATGGAACTGACAAAGATGAGAAAGAGAAAGAAATGGGGAAAGAGAGATAAGGAAGAAGTTAAAGAGGTGAAAAATGGACTAACACAATCCAAAGTGTTCTTCATGAGCCAGGCAACAGCTGAGGACATGAAATTTTCCTAGCACCATTTGTAGAAGAGTCTGTCTTTTCTCTAGTTTATACTTTTGGAGTTTTTGTCAAAAATTAGCTAGCTGTGGGTGAATGAATATAATATGTCTGGATCTTATAGTTTAATGGGTTTTTTAAACTGATTTTTATTGAGCTCTACATTTTTCTCTGCTTCCCTTCCTTCCTCTCCCCTCCCCACTTCAACCCTTCCCCAAGGTCCCGATGATCCCAATTTACTCGGGAAATCTTGTCTTTTTCTACTTCCCATGTAGATTAGATCTAAGTAAGTCACTGTTAGTGTCCTCATTGTTGCCTAAGTTCTTATCAAAAGGACAAATAATCCAATTAAAAAAATAAATGGAGTACAGACCTAAACAGAGAACTTTCAACAGAGGAATCTAAAATGGCTGAAAGACACTTAAGAAAATGTTCAGCATCCTTAGTCATCAGAGAAATGCAAATCAAAGGAACTCGGATTCCAGCTTATAAGTGTAAGAATGGCCAAGATCAAAAAGACTGATGACGACTTATGTTGGAGAAGTTGTGGAGAAAAGGGAACACTTCTGCATTGCTGGTGGGAATGCAAGCTGGTACAGCCCCTTTGGATGTCAGTGTGGCAATTTCAGTCCAGTGGTTTTTAATGTCTCCTTTTGTACCAGTACCATGCTGTTGTTCTTACTCAAGTTTTATAGGGTAACTTGAGATGAAGTATATTAATGCCTCTAGCAGCGTTCCTTTTACTTGGAATCGTTTGGGTTGCACAGGGTCTTTTGTGCTTCCACATCAATTTAACAGTGGGTTTCTTTTTATATTTCTGTGGGTTAAAAAAGGAATGGAGATTTTGACTGAAATTGTGTTAACCTAAATTGATTTTCGTAAAAAGGTCATTTCCACAATATCTTTCCTATTTGTAACCATGAGAAGAGTTCCTAGCCTTAGCCTAGTGCCTTCCCTGATTTCTTTCTTCAGTTTTTTAAAGTTCCCATGATAAAGGTCCTTCGCATTTTTGTTAGATTCAATTCAAGGTGGGTTGTTTTTTTTTTTTTTT
>NC_022034.1:24034700-24039628 GCF_000317375.1 Microtus ochrogaster | reverse complement strand
GAGAAAAGGCTAGACATAATGGGCCAAGCGATGTTTAAAAGAATACAGTTTCCGTGTAATTATTTTGGGTAAAGCTAGCCATGCGGGCGGCGGGGTGCCGGAATGTAGCTCGCTGCTCCTATTACTACATCAGTATACTCTTTTTGCTGTGTAGCTTGAGTTTTCACTATGATATGGAGTAGGGAGATTTTTCTTAAACCATGGTTATGTCTCTTGACATGGATTTTTTGCAACGCCCCACCCCACATACTTGTGTTGGGTTTGGGGATTTATAATTACTATTAGCTTTATTTACCTGGTTTGGGGTAATCTGGGAGATTCTTGAAGCTTAGTTTTAGCCACTTAGTGATTATTCACTAATTAATAACTGAAATTATTCCAGTTAGAGAAGAGTGTGGCTCAGACATCACCAACATGTGCATTTGTTTGCTAATTTTGATTTCTATTTTCATGTTTCTTGAGTTATTGTTTTTCTTTGGTTTTGCTTGTTTGTTTAAAGAGAGAGAGATAAACAACATAAACTTTTGTTAATAGAGAGATTCTAGAAGGAATTTGTGGAGGAAAAGCACAATAAAATATATTGTATGAAAAACATTCAATAAAAATAAGCTTACTGTGTAAATGAGTTTCTGTAAGAATTTTCCACTATAACTTTTAAAAGACACCTAATGTCCATAGGAGATGCTATAGATTCTACCAGGATTATTTTTTTGTTTTTACTCTCTGGCTTTGGCTGTTCCTTAAATATTTATGTGTTCCAAGATTGTACATCCAGCCCTCATGAGAACAAACATGCTTCTTTTTAAAGAAAGATGGCTACTTGCTGTTGTAAGTGGCTAAGAATGTGTGGCTTTCTTTGAAATAAACTAGATATTATTTTAATATCATTTCTCTTTCAGCAGCTGGACTCTTGAGTTGAAACTAGAAATTATTTAAGACCCTTAAGCAAAGAAAAATATAAGTATAAATGGAGAAGTACAGGCCTTAACCATAAGGCAAGAATCCAGTAACTGTTTAGTTGGCTAGAAACAGGAGACAGGAGGTATCTAATGCAATGCTTTTATTGAATAGATACCATATTTTATGAGTGTTTTGTTATGTGGATGCATTTCCTATTTAAATGAATGACTGTATGTGTGGATAATTTACTAAACACATAAATAAAACATTGTTAAAGTCTTAGGTCGAAAAGGTATTTTTTCTTCCGTGTTATTTTCTTATTTTTCTATCTCAGAAAAAAATGTTTGTTTATGGGGAAAGTTTTATTTGGAAATATTTGAAGAAAAAAATAGTTCTCTCTTGGCGATTTATTACTGCACTTACCATTGGTTTGGAGTGTTGTGGAATCTGCAAGCAGTGTCTGCAGCCACCAGTATGCTTCCTTGGTTGCTACTGATCTTTGCCATGAGTAAGTCATCAAAGATCAAATTGACTTGCTAGCCCCTATGAAAGTAGAAGCCAGTATCCTTGCTGTGTCTTGCCAAGGAGGGGATTGCAAGCAATGTATCAATTGCCTAGGGAATGGTTGCTATTTAACTGCAAGAAGGGCAGAAGTGTGATCATTAGAATCACAACCAATAATAAAGTAAAACAATGACACTAACCAGGAAGTGCCATGGCAATTAAGTTTCAAGTAGCCCTGGCTCTCAGGAGAGTAGCACCAACAGTGTTCGTTTTGAATATTGTGAGACCATTCAAGAGCCAACTGGCCACTTCTAAAAGATAAAATCTGAGAGGGAACAGGAGAAATAATACGCCAAAACCCCAGTGGCTCCATACTGCCAATATTTCACTGGTTCAGTATTTTTTAAAAACCTCAATTTCATCAGGTCTTTGTTAGCTTTATATTTCCCATGGCAATCTGTGATTATTTAAGTGGATATGAAGAGTCTGTATGCATGTTTCAAAGGCAGAAACTGTATTCTGACTGCCATTAATAGTCCACAGGGAGCTGAAGTCAACTTACAAAATCCAAATACCAAATCTTTCACCATAATGCTTCTGAAGATCAGCATTGCTAGTCTAAGATTTGGTACCTATGTGCTTAAAGTTCATGGACCTTGGGAAAATACTATTGTCAACTGTTACAGGAAGGCTGCTTGTTTGTCCTGGCTGCCCAGAACCAAAATAATCGCACAGAAACCATATTCATCAAAACACTGCTTGGCCTGTTAGCTCTAGCTTCTTATTGAATAACTCTTATATTAATTTAACACATTTCTATTAATCTGTATATCGCCACGTGGCAGTGGCTTACTAGCAAAGATTCGTCATGTCTGACTCTGGAGGC
Source organism: Microtus ochrogaster (assembly GCF_000317375.1). Classification (NCBI taxonomy): domain Eukaryota; kingdom Metazoa; phylum Chordata; class Mammalia; order Rodentia; family Cricetidae; genus Microtus; species Microtus ochrogaster. The sequence goes on along the minus strand of NC_022034.1, from coordinate 24,037,338 downwards.
TCCATAGTATCTCTCTGACTCTGCCCCTCTTTCTACCAGCATTCATTTCTGTCTCCCTGCCTACCTAAGTTATGCCCTGTCAACAGGCCAAGGCAGTTTCTTTATTCATTAACCAAGAAAAGCAACACACATATAGATGGACCTCCCACACCAGACAACTGAAAATTGGTTGCCATCAATTTAGCATCAAAGTTACCCAGTTCTTCGTTTATTAATTAGAACTTCAGAATGCTACCACATAAACTAACAAAATCTACTAAAATCTGTCTATTTTCATAAGAACACTGACATAAGAAACAAAATATTCTATATTAGGGTATGTCCTTAGGGAATGCTTTAGTTAATATTAAGGATTCAGACAAAAAAAATAGGCTAACTCTGTCCTGAGGAAGTTCTGGTCATCCTCAAGAAATCTTGGCATAATTGGATGAAGAGGAAATTAGATCATAACATAGTAAAAGGCATAAGAAAGGAATCATGTAAAACAGTATCCAGTCAGGACCAGAAATGAGGAAAGGGGTAAGGAAAGCCTTAGGTTTCTGTGTAAGGTTAGTGTTACAAATGAATTATCCAGGCTACAAAGTAGAAAAAAAAATCTATTTAAAGAGGAAGTGGTCTAGAACTGGACATTGTCTGCAAACGGGGACTGGAGCAGTATTTTCTGAGGAAACTACAAGCTGTTTTGGTGTTGATGGGAGAAGAATAGGCTATCCTTGACTTCTGTAAAGAGATGGAATTGGCCGTGAATGGCAAGGTATGTGTGGAAGGCCATGGGTAGAATGCCATGGGTCTTAAGTTCACCTAAGTATATGTAAAGAAACAAGGCTGCAATTTAACAGAAAAATGACATATTAATTTACATTTAATAGGTTTTTTTTTTAGTTGTGGGGTCTTCTGAGTAACTGGCTTCTAGGTGTGCCCACACTATGCCTTTGCCTGTGTAGACCCATACGCATCTTATTTGCTCATCTTGGACTGAGATAATCAAGAACAAGATAGACCGAGCATGCACTGCAGCTCTTCCCCTGTTTTATTTTGCTCTGTAAATAGAATTCACTGAAAGACAGAATTCAGGTGAGACACAACCAAGTGAGAGAGGAGTGATTAGATTGCAGGCTTGATTCTTTTGAAAGTACCTTTGGGAAATACAACTGTATACATGTAACAAACACAGTCATATGTGAAGATGTGTTCAATAGCAGTTAAGAGATGTGGTGGAAGAGAATGTATATAAATACTTGTTCCCATGGAAACCTGAGAGCTTTACTCAGGAGGGTCTGAGTAAAGTCGGGCTGGAGAGAGCTGTGAAAATCAGCCAGGATTGTGACCTCTGTAGAAAACAGTTGCCTTCATAGCTGACAAAAGTGGACAAAAGGAGAGATAAGCAAAAGGGGATGACAGACTGCAAGAGAGCTGTATTCTGGAAAGCTGCAACATGAAGGTCCCGTGAGGATTTCACTAGGGAGATAATGACTGAACTTGTATTTTGACAAAATGAGTAAACTGTGGTAAATTTGCATACAGGTACATTAAATTTTTCATTAAACATGGAATTTAAGCAAAGTGAGCCATCAGTGCTGTGATATTGACCAAGACAATTTCATTATGAAAGTGAAGTCACCAGAGCAATATATGGTGGCACAAAGAATTTGGGAGGGCTGTGTGACTGAAAGGGTGATTGATAAATTGAAGAAATTTATAAGAAATAGAACATGTTCAATCCAGTGAAGGCTAGAATTGTGAAATATAATACAATCAATTCATAATGATTTAAGAATTGTAATGCAAGCTACTGTGAACAGCTATAAAATCCGTCTCGTGAAGATGTTAAGTAAAAAAACACGCAGTACTTTTCAGTCTTCCGTTTTAGATCTAGGGCATCTTTAGAGATAAATTTTAGCATAGGGCTGCACAGGTGTTCAGCAGGTAAGGACACTGGGTCTGTTCTTTTTGTTTTGGTTTCTTCCTTCATACAACCCAAATGCAGCTTCCCTTCCCTCCACTCCTCCCAGCTCCTGTCTCCTCCAGATCTATTCCTTCTCTTCAGAAAAGAGAGAGCCTTTGGGGAATATCAACCAAACATGGCACACCAAGTTACAATAAGACTAGGCACGAACCCACATGTAAGACTGGATGTGGCAACCCAGTAGGAGGAAGAGGATCCCAAGAGCAGCACTTATTGTCCTTGCAGAAGACCTAAGTTCAGTTCCCAGCACTCACATTGTGGGTCACAGCTGACTGTAACTGAAGTTGCAGGAGATCCAATGCTTTCTTATGACCTCTATTTATATGAGTGATACACATGGTGCATACACTTTTATGCTGGCAAATATCCATAAACACAAAATATAAATAAATAATTCTTTAAGAACTAAAATAAGACATTTCTCTTGAATTTTTTTTCACACTTTACAGTTTTTATTAAAAAAGAGAAAAGAAAGACACGGTGCATATAGAAAGGCAGAGCGTGAGGTGGGCATGTCTGCGGTTTTATTTATTTATTTTCCTGCTTCATCACCATTTGTCTTTATTAAACAAAGCTGGTCCAAACAGACAGGAAAACCAAAGCTAAGAGAAACATAACAAATCCACCCCAACAGAAAGCATAATGGAATTGCGGCAACCAAGCCTACAGTAT
>NC_022034.1:24026215-24033821 GCF_000317375.1 Microtus ochrogaster | reverse complement strand
GAGCAAGGAACTCAGGACCTTGAGGGGTACACCCACACAGTGAGACAATTGAATTTTGAATGGTCTCTTCCAACTCTAATTTTCATATAAGAATGTAAAGAATTATACTTTCTTATGTTGTTTTATGAATGTTATCTATGTTCTAATTAGTATTATTTTGTATAGATACCTATTGTATAAATAAAATATACTTTTGTAAAATTTATTTTCTCAAAAATTATACAAACTCAAATGAGTTTTCTCTTTGCTTTATAGAACCTTTATTTTCCATCATGTATCTAAAATAAAAACTGGATAGATATGTGAGATACTCTGAGTATAAACAGATATATTAGGGACAGATTTATTTATTTGAATATTTTGAGAAATCAACTAGTCCATATAGAACATAGTATTTATAAATATTGCCAATAAAGAAGTAGTTATTAAGCAACTATACAGATGTGATATGGGATTCCCCTCTCTATGCTGTGAATATCATTGGTTAATAAAAAAAAACTACTTTGGGCCTATAGGGGAACAGAGTTAGGTGGAGAAAACTAAGTTGAATACTGGGGGAAAGGAGGCGGAGTCAAGGAGAAGCCATGGAGCTTCACTAGAGCCAGACAGAACTTAACCCAGTAAGACACTGTCACGTGATGATACACAGATTAATAGAAATGGGTTAAATTAATATGTAAGACCTAGCCAATAAGACGCTAGAGCTAATAAAGCAAGCAGTGACTGATTTAATAAATACAATTTTTGTGTAATTATATCAGTTCTGGGTCGCCAGGAAAAACAAGCAGTCTCTTCACAGCACAGATGTGGAGCAACAAAGAAAAGTTTATTGCTTTCATAGATGCAGATGAAGATATAACATTTAAAACGGGGGAAAATGTTTTCAGCTAGATCTGTGCTGAGTTTGTCTGAAAAGTTGATTTGTCAGAAGGACAGGGCAGAGTCAACTAAAGACATGTAAAGTTGTCATTGACCAGGGATTACCAGTGTTTCTCAGATGATGGTATGTGAACAGTCTAAAAGAGAATTATTATGCCTGGAAGACATACAAATACCCAAGCTTTTCTTCTGGCTCTTTTCAAGCAGAATATGGACAGAAGTAGCTATGACATCTCCATTTTAACACCTTTCATAGATCTCAAGTGCTCTAAAGTTCAATAAATGGCTATCTCATTTATGCCAATAAGTACATCACCTCTGGACAGAAGGTAGAACTATTTCCCTTGAAAAAGAACTCTGTTTTATTTCCATATTATAACAAAAATGTATTTGTTAGAATTTTATATAATCTTTAACATAATTATATATTTTTTAATTTTTCTAGCAGAAATAAGTATGTCATCCACCAAAAATCAAACATATTCACATTTTTAATCTAGTACTAACTTTGAGGAATTTGTTATTAATGATAAACCATAAGGAAAGTTATTATCAACAAAAATATTTAGTGAAACATATTTGTATTAGAAAATGGCAGAAGAAAAATGGCATGGAATATGCAAGCAGTAAAGAGGAAGATAGTTCTCTAGAGGTAAGGAAGCTGCTGAAATGCTAAACAACACGTGACAGGAAGAGTTAAGTACTACAATAGTGTGAAAATGATTGCTGTGGTGAAAACTATGGAAAGTATATGCTATTTACAAGTGCTAAAGAAAATAAAGTGTTTGGTTTGATTTGGTAAAATCATGTTATAAATGTTATGAATAACTTCATAGTCATTTCATTGATTGCACTGCAATGTTATACATACTAACAATAATTATCTTTTAGTAACCAATGTAGTCTCATTGAGCCAATTCAAGTCACTGTAATTATGTAATGCAAATAAAGATCGATCTTCTTAAGTAAAACACTATGAATATTCTTAAAAGAGGACATTCGTGGGGGGTTACTTAAAATAACTCTGAGATCTCCAACTATTCTTCCAAGAAAATATTTAACTATACTTTCAGATAAATACTTGACAAAAATGATGTTATTCTGTTGACCTTTTCTCTCCTATCTCTATTCTCCCCTACCCCTCCCCTCCATTAGTACAGAAAAGATAGAACTGTTTAGAACATATTCTAGATATTTTCACAAAATTTTCCACCTATTTTATCATATGGCAATATTATAAAATTATTCACACACATTAATTATCCACCTCTGTACTTTAATGCACAAGACAATTCCAGTCATGGTGCCCAGTGAAACTAAGAAAATTAATAAATGAATGTTTAAAATCAACATCTGAATCAGTCTTCAAAATATGATTTTATTTGGTGGGAGTTTCCAACACCAAGCTGATTCCCATAATATTTATGCTAACTTGCAATCCCATCACCAGTGAACAAGTTCCTCTTTTCCAAAATCCACTCAAACTTCTGTTTTCAGATCTCACAGGGAGAGCTTTTTTAGAAGAGATGACACCTCAAAGCAGTTTTATTTTTTTTGACTGATAACTCAGAATATTGAACACTTTTTAGAATGATTATTGCCCATTTTTGTTTCTTCTTTTGAAAATTTCTTTTGGAACGTTAGCCTATTTTTTGATTAAAAGTTTTATTTCATTGACATTTTATTTCTCCAGTTTTCTGTCATTCTGTATATTAGTTCCCTATTTGAAGTAGGTCTGATAAAGAACTTTTCCCATTCTTAGGGTTGTCTGTTTGCTCTATGGGTAGTTTTTTTTTCCCCTGGGCAAAACATTTTTAACTTCATGTAGTTCTATCTGTTAGTGCTAGGGACTCATTTCTATGCTACAGAATTTCTGTTCAGAAACCCACTGCACACCCCAGTGTCTAGAAGTGTTTCCCAGCAGCTTTCTCTACCAGTTTTAGTTTTTAGGGTTTCAATTTAAGAACTTTGATCTACTTCAAACTGATTTTTTTGTATACGTTGAAATATATGAATCCAATTTTATTCTTTAGGTGGGTATCAATTTTTGCCAGCATCATTTGTTGAGTATTTTTTTTCCACTACATGTTTTTGCAACTTCATTTCTAAACATTGTGGCCATAGCTTTGCTGGTTTATTTTTGAGTCTCTGACAAGGTTACTTAAATCTGTTTTCTTGCCATTGCCCGATGGGCTTGTCACTATTGTTCTATACTGTAATTTGTGGTTCTCTGATATGACGCCTACAACTATCTCAATACTAAGGAGTGCTTTATGTTTAATTCCATAATAAACAAAAATTTTAAAGTTTAGCCATCACTTTATCCAGCTTTTCTATACTTTGTCATATACCCAGAGAATTTTGTACACTACTATAAAAATATTTGAACAGCTATGTTCATTGCTGCTTTATTTATGAAAACAAGGAAATGGGACTAACCTAGATGCCTATCAACAGAGCAACAGAGGAATGGATTCTGTGAGTGTGTACACATATGAACATTGCTTAGTTATAAAATTTGCAACAAAATAAACTTGAAAAGCGCAATATTAAGTGAGGTAAATTTAAACTCAAAACAAACAAAACCCCAGCATTGTCTCCCTCATATGTTGATCCTTACCTATAATATATACATGTATATACATAAACAGGTCTAAGAGTGAATATAAATAGAAAGGAGACAAAGGGAGATTGATAGCAGAGCATGAGAAAGGACAGAAGATAAGCCAGAGGATACATGGTTGATGAAAGACTGATTCCTAATTTCAGCTCTGCCACAGTATCCTTTTTCCTTTGTGTGTGTACGTGTGGCAATAAGTGAATAAAAATGTGGTTGGTGGTAAGAATGCAAACACCCAAGCTAAGCTTCAGACTTCAGACTGCCCATTCCATAAATTTTGGGACTGGGCAATTGTTTACAGGAGTGACTACTTTATATTGACTGTGTGTTTTCATTTCTGCTGTCATGATAAAAAGTGATTTTGTTTAATTTTTAAAACACAAGAAAGGTAAACTGGAAAAGAAAAGCAAATAAAAAACAGCTATTTGATATTTCCTTTGCTCATAAGTGCTTATGTTTGTTAGCTGAATTCAGTTTGTGTCCTGCTCACATTACAACCCAGTGACAAATCTTGGGTAATGCCAAATTATTTTTACCTCTGACTTTTATTTTATTTTCACTTACCTCTGACTTTTAGAATACCTATTATTACCTGCTGAGAAAATATAGATAAGGCCACTTATTGTTTAATTGGCTTATTGCAGTTTGTAAAATCTAAGAAATATTCACAGTTGAAAGGGTAGCCATGGAAAAGAAACTGGCATGATGACAGAAACATACAAGAGGTATGAATTTGAAAGTTAATGGGAGCTAAAGAAAAGGAAGAGGAAAGGAGAAAAGTGAAAATAGTATGTACAGAGAAAGGGTCTATAATCTTTAGTGATGAGTACAGGAGGTAGATACAAAAGAAATATGAGTGGCAAGGTATTTGCTCTTTGTTTTACACTGTAAACAGTGTTGACATAAATGCTTATTAAGATGATCAAATAGGAGAATGAAGGAATCTGGATACAAGAACAGTCAGTGAATTGATATAGTAAGCTCACAGAGTACAGTTGAACGATTTAGCTTTCCATGGAAGAAATAATCCTTCTCCAACATGAGAACAAGTGAAACAAGCATAATGTAGTCCAGTTGATCAGACTGAAAACAAGTAGAAAACCATGTGGGAGTTGAAACTAAGAGAATTTGAATCATGAAGAAAACAGCGGGGCTTTGGGAGTTGAGGATTGTTGAGGACATGAGAAAGGACTTAGCAAGCCAAGATCTCAATATCTGCAAATTGGAATTGTAATAGATTTGGATGGTTTTCTAAATTCCTCAACAATAAGTAAATAGTTCATTGCACAGATCAAGGATTAGGATTCTGCAGGACAAATCAAAAGAAATCCAAGATCAGATAATCTCCATGAAGAGACAAATCAGGTCACTCACTTAAAATGCTTGAATTGAATAAAAGTATTTGGTTAGATGAGTCCTCAGCACTTCTGGTCCTGCAGTTCCCAGACAAGAAAGCCAAGCACCCTCATCACCATTTCAAACAAAGGAAAAAAAATAATGCTATTTTGCTGTGAAAAAATTAGGAAGTTGGGCATGAATCTGGTGGAAATTGTGCTAGTGTTATACAGTATAAATGAAAATGTGCCCTTCTTTCTATTATTTTCAGAGCGAAAAAAATGACATGTTCTCTATTTAGAAAGTAAACATGTGCAAAGATGTGACAGAGATGCCAGGTGCCCATGGCAACATCTTCTATTAAAAGAAAAGCATTCTGAGAGACGTAGAGTCCTGCTAATTTCAATTCCAGTTATTCCAAACTCAAAACAAATAAGGTAATGTCTCAACTAGCCCTATGGAACATGAGAATGCTTCAGGCTGAGAATTGAGGAGCCATATGGAACTTGTAGTGAGCTTATAACTGAGGCAGATGGCCACAGAATGGAGCCAGCCTTGAGGCTGTGTAAACACCCCAGTGACCATGAGCAGCCAATTAAGAATTGAGACAAGAGGGAAATGTCATTTCAGTTCCTGTAAAAATCTATCTGGTATACACATCCCTGTTGCTGTTTCAAACTTGACTTCATGGTCCACAGCTCTAAACTGGAGCCAGAAAAAATGCCTGCCTGACCACTCAGTGTTCGCATCTGAATTCCTGTTCATTTCTGGAAAAGCCTTAGCAGGCTATTAGCTCCAGTATAGTTCTCGGTAAAACCACAGTGGATTCTTCTTTTAACTGCCTGAACAGCTTTATATCTTCAAGAGCTATTAATCCTCTAGATAAATTCTAAGTATTTGCTTCCTGCCAATCACTCCTTAATTCTGATGGCAACAAAATGGAAACCATAGTTCCAATCGATGGTAAAAGATACTGATAAGCAAAATGTAGTCATAGCATAGTGTTCCTTCCAAGAGAAACTCCACACTCTGATCACAGCTGAGAGTGAACTTCCTACTCAGACCTGTGTGTGGAGTCTTCTCAAGGAAGGTTGGTTTTGCCATCTCAAAGTGAACTAGAAAGATGGGAAAGTAAAACAAACATAGAATATGACTATTTTGACAAAGAAAAGGCAAGCTAAGCAAGAAACAACATCATTTAGTAAAAAATTGAAAAATTAGTCTTAAAAAAAAGAATTTCCTGGGAACCAGGGAAACTAAGTTTGAAGGGGGTAGAAATGAAAGGTTTGACATGTGACTTTGAAGTCTGATGCGCTAGAGAGCCATTAAAAGAATGAATAAAGCCAAATGTTCAGATATGAATATATAAATCTATCTATTGAGCTACGAATTTATAGATTTAACTATTGATCTATCTGTGTCAATCTATTGATATATATATATATATTGATTGATCAAGCAATTGAATTATTCTTCATTTATTGATGTATATATTAATCTATCTAATATGTACTGTTTATTTTTGATCTGTCTGTTGATCTATTAATATATAAATCTATTGACTTTTTATAAATTGATAGATTTATCTATCTAAGCTTTATCTATAGATCTATTAGTCTTCTTAGCTATTGACTATCAGTCTGTTTGTTGACCTATTAATCTAGCTATTGATCTATTACTCTATCCAGTAATCTATCAATTACTTGTATATTGATCAATCAATCTACTAATAATCTATCTATTAATTTTTTTGATCTAGTGATCTATATAGTTATCCATTGACTAGCTTATCTTTCTGTTCATCTAATGATCAATTTTTGGTAGACCACTAAATAGATCATTAGATCAATGGATCAATCTATTGTTCTGTCTATCAATTGGTCTATATTGATCTATTAATTTATGTAAATATTAATGTATATACTGATCTGTCTATTAATTTGTCCATCTTTCTTTCTGCATAGGCGCAAGACAAACAACAGGGAGAAAAAATAGCAGTTTATTTATGCTACCTGGTGGATAAAGTAAACTTAAATTTCTATATTTGAGAAAAATAAAGTTTGCATGGTAGATGAAGGCAATTTAAGAAAATCAGAAAATAAAATTGATAGTTCCTGGTAGGACACTGAAGAGTAATATTATAGGATAGCCTTTATTATTAGCTCTGCTCAAAAATATGTTGGCTAAGTTAAATAAATAAGATTTATTATTAGCTCTGTGGATTTTTCCATTTTCAAAAGTATTTTGGTTTGGTTAAATAGAAAAGATTCTTCTGGGGTGAACTGTGTCTTAATTTCAATTCAAAATTCATTTATTTAATGACTTTTTAAAAATAAACTCAAATAAATAATTGAAATAGAAAATTTAAAAATCGAGTATGTAACAAGTAGGTGCAGGGTAGTACTATCACAAGCACCTAATATTCATTATGCTTTTGATATTTAATAATAATGTATTTATTCTTTGAAAATGTATAATAATTATATTACTCTTCCTTTCTTACTCTAACTACTCCCAGCTTCCCTCTTGCTCTCTCTGAAACTTACAGCTTCTTTTTCTTAAATTGCTGACATACAGACACACATACAGAGAGAGAGAGAGAGAGAGAGAGAGAGAAAGAGAGAGAGAGAGAGAGATTCCAAAATTAAACTTCTCAGTCCTGTAGATACATTATCTCAGGGCTGAGCACCTGATATTGCACAGTCAACTGGGACATCCTCCTGATATTGCATAGTCAACTGGGACATCCTCCTGATATTGCACAGTCAACTG
>NC_022034.1:24013495-24026005 GCF_000317375.1 Microtus ochrogaster | reverse complement strand
CCTGATATTGCACAGTCAACTGGGACATCCTCCTGATATTGCACAGTCAACTGGGACATCCTCCTGATATTGCACAGTCAACTGGGACATCCTCCCTGGGGAAGATTGCTGTTCCTACTCTCAGCCTTACCCAGTTGTCATAGTTCTTTGTATACGTGAAGTTCATTTTGAAAGGTTTAAGTTCTTACACATTCGGAAAACTTTTACTCCGGCAGATATTGTAACCTCAACAGCAAAATGTTGGTCACAGCTCATTATTTTGGAAGCTGTATTCTCTGAGCATTAGAAGGCCATGTTTCAGTCAACACCTTGATTTGAACCACTTTGACCTATTTCAAATCTTTAATTTATGCAGTTAAGAAATCTGTGTCATATTACCATGACATTTGTTATAAGTTATTTAAAAAAGCAGAACACAAACAGTATAAAAATATAGGTGGAGATCTAAGTAGGAGGAAGATGTAATGAGAAAATTCAGTACCAGGTTGAAGGGTTGAGAAGATAAAGTACAAATATTATTCGAGAAATAAAAAAATTAATTAAAAATGCAGAAAAATTATTGGAGAGCAATGTCAGGAGGACAAAATAAAGTCCCAAGTTGAGCCAAGATCATTAAAGCAATACATTTGGAAAAGCAAAACCATTGGAAGTATAAAGAATGATAAGATCATGTGACCACTATGAAAAAGAGGCTGTGAAGGAGACTCGGAGGATTTGGACAAAGGCACAGGAAGAAGACAAAAGTCAGCTTAATGTGCAAGAAGCCAAAAGAAAGTGGCCAACAATATTTTGAACACAATGGAGGACTCATCACAAGGAAGTGAAGTCATGCTCACAACCGAATAACTGAGAAAGAAAGAAGAAATGATGGACCCAAAGACATAACAGTTTGACTCAGTCACACATCCTGAGATGGCACAGGCTGGATGTTACTGTGCACTGTGCTTCCACTGCCTGCTCCTACATTCTGGGTTCAAATTTTCTTTAATTCAAAGAAAAGGCTCAGGAAAATAAGTTGGTCCGAGGTGCTTTGGCAAATTAAATACTATACTACTATGTATAACACTAACATATTCTGCCAGTGGTAGAAAATTCAGTGTCTTACCCTATGACTCTGGTGACTTGTATTAGTTTAACTATTTTTGTAGCAAATTTTCTGAACCAAATCCACAATTTCCTTGCTAAAAATGTCTTACATGTAGAGTAAAAGCAGGTGTAATTACAAGTCCTCTTGAGAATTGAGTGGCACCAGTGTGAAAGCTGCGTACATGCTAAGTTAGCAGTAAGTTAACCCTTTCTGCCCTGTGAGATGTGAGAGGCTCTTAAAACTTACATCCAGATCCATGAACAATATTCATACAGGTATGACTTCCCACTTCTGAAAATAGTTTCTCTGTAACTGCTCCCCAAACTAAAGTTAAACTATTTGTATCTTTTAATCTATGTGTTTTAAGATCATATTGCAGAAATTATTAATATTTTATATAAAATTAGTATAAATCAACTCCCATAGTGATCTCTTGGATATTTTCATCAATGAATATATGCATTAGGTTATTAAACAAATTTTAAATTTACTTTTAGCTGTTGATTTGTATTTTAATGAATAATATCAAATAAATATAACACTAATATTGATCATAAAATGGGGAAGAAAGTTTATAATAAACTCTTGAAAATATATAAAAATTAATGTTGCCTGTTGAGTTTCTGATCTTAATTTATGTTAAAAAGTATTTTTGATGCATGGATGTTATAAAAGTAGAAAGTTGCAGATTAATATCTCTCATGAAAATTCATTCAAATCACCTCAGAAATGAATTAAATATTGAATCCAACAGTGTACAAACGTACAAAAAAGAATTACCTACTAGAAATACAACTAGCAAGTGAAATTTAGTCCATATACCTGGAAATGCTTAGGTATTTGAAAAATTCACTGTGAGTCCGAAGTTGACAGGGGAAAATAACAAGAGCAAAACACCCATAGGAGCTATGTCAGATCTTATGGGAAATAAGGCACTTAATACTCTTATTTAACCACTCACTATTGGCAAACAATGGACAAAGGATGTATTTCTTGACCTGACAATGCAACAACAGACACTTACTTTGTCCAAATTTAAATGCTTTTCTCAAAGATCAGGAACAAGTAAATGATAGCTTAAACAACTTATGGTTCATATCACCATGCTTGGGTAATTGTGTGAACAAATAACTCTCTCTTTCTCTCTGTCTTCTCTTCTCTTTTCCCGTATATATGCATGTGTGTATGCACATGTATGCACGTATAAATGTGTAATGATGGGGAATTTGCCATAATATTAATTCCTTGTAACGTGATTATAGATTATTACCTAATAAAAATCCAGAAAGCTATATCATAGGTATTAACAATATGATTGTAATGTTTACATGTAAATACAAATTCAGGATATCCAACATTATCCTGAAGAACAAACTTAAAAGTCTTGGTAATATTTCAAGAATTATCATATCACATTAATTAAGGAGAAAAGCAGTGACTGATTGGTTTACTGTTTAAAAGACACAAGTAAATTAATTAAAAGACACAAGTAAAAGAATTGGGTAACCAGGAAAACACCCACATAATTTTAATTAGTGATCTTTGACATGAAAGCAAGGGGAGTTCAATGAGAAAAGTATAACCTAGTCTTTTATCAAATGGTGGTGAACAATCAAACTATTACAATTTTAGAGCGCTGGAGACAATTTAGATATCAGTATTTGAAGATGACTTTTTAGGTAAATGAAGAAAACACCAAGGGGGCGGGGCAGAGACAAGTTGCCTTTCATCAAATTAAATGCTTCAGTGTCTGAGAGAATTTCCTGCTTCATGAAATATAATTATTAGTTGTTTGGTTTTACTTCCTAAATTGCTCTCATGGTTTCCAGATTTGTGTTTAGTATACAGTGGATTAGCAAAAGTACATAACTGTGTAATACTCTATGTTCACATTACTCCACCATTCCCTGTCTCTGATGTGCAAAGACATTCTGTTAGTTGGCCAGAGCTAATCATGCATCATTGCTCTTAGTAACTAGTTACTACTTCATTTTCTTGGCAGGGAATAAGAATCTGAGATTCAAGCTTTCTATGTCTCTCTCACCTTGTATAGCATCTCCCACATTGTTTAAACTATCAATACTGCAGTCGACACGCTGAATCCACAATAATGCCCAAGACTATCAACACTGCAGGTGACTTACTGAAACTTCTCATCAGTCATACAAAATTAAACCATAATAACAGAAAGAGCAATTTACCAAGGATATGGTCTTACTCATTCATAGATTTTCATTGTATATAAATATTCCACATTGAGTATCAAATAAGTCCAAAGACTAATTATGCTCCACTATTAAAACATTGCCTTCCTGGTCAACGCATGGGTCAGTAGGTAAAGGTGCTTGCTGCCAAGCTTGATGATTAGCCTTTGATCACACACACACACACACACACACTCACACGCACACTCACACGCACACTTACACACACACACATTTTCACACACACATGTGCACTCACATACTCACACACACTTTCACACATACACACATGTGCACTCAAATACAAATGAATAAATGTAACACAGTTTCAGCTTTTCATCTCTTGTTTTCTGTCATTTTTATTCTAACATCAAGGTTGGATCTTAGATAGTCTATTTCTTAGAAATATTCTATTTCTTAGTTGTGAGATTCTGAAAAATTACACCACATTTCTTGGAACCCAGCTTTTTCATCAATAAAATGGGACTAGTGAAAATTAGGTAACACTTAATACAATTACAAGAGCTAAATAAATGCACTAATACAAATAAAGAATCAAAGTAGTATCCTGTAGCTATTATAAGTCAACTATCATTAACTATGACATATAGCCATTGAGAAATAATTCAGGAAATTCTTTTGAAAAGTGTAGCTGGAGTCCACTTGGAACTAATAAACACTGTATTGATGTGGAATGTCCCCTGCAGTACCCAGCTTCTAGCCATTCTTCCCGCTGATGAGTGATTCATTCTTTTCATGGGAAAAATGCACGTGAAAACGAAACCTGACCTTCCTCTCCTTGGGAAAGCTAATCCCACCAACCAGCTGCTAGACTGCTATATAGACACCCCGAACAGCCTATACAGGGAACAACTGACATGAAGATTTCAGTTTCTAGGCCTGTCTGTCATTCAATTTGCTCATTTTTTTCTTTTTTGCTTTTCTCTTTGTGCAGTAAGAATACAAATACTGACTCGATAGTCCCATATATGAACTGAGTGTGAACCCCTCTATGAAGACTTGTTCATGGCAGTGATTAATGGGCTGCAAAGGTTTTGAAATAAAATCCCCCAAACCACATACTAGCCATATAGTTGGTTAAATATTTTGCTTGGGCAGTCATACTCAACTTACAGATAGCCTTGTGTTGACCCTGAATTCCTCATCAGGAAGAAAAGCATGGCTTTTCAAGAGGGAGATTTGTGGTTTGGATTTGGTGTGTCTATAAAAGAATGCTACAACACACTATCTTAACTAAGTTCATCTCCCAAGACCCTGACCAAGACAGTGTGAGCTTCTCATAGGAGCAGTTTCTAACAGCTGGAATTTGCACTCCACAGCCCCACTGGCTGAGCTGCTGATCTCAGACAGATAGTTGCAAAGCCCTAAAACAAGTCTGTTACCATTCTTCAAATTCACCGCAGCAGGCGCCGGGGAGGAATGTCACTGCCCTTTCCTGCTAGACAGCAGTCTTGTCACATTATAACTCTGAGCAACTTCTGGGGTCTCAGGGTCCGCTGGATGGAGAGATTCTGTTCCCTGGCCTGCAGCTGAAGTGCACGCCTTATTTAAACACAGAAAACAAATGGGAAGACAAGAAACTACCTTAAGGTCATTGCCACGTGAGGAAAATATACTGAGGGCATAAAACTGACTAAAAGTTAGAGAACTAACTTATTAAATCTTAGGATTTTCTGAACTTGTGCTGAATTTGAACCTCTTTAAAATAAGGCACACACATACTACTTAGTGTTGTCTACTTTGAATATAAAACTCAGTTGCTGAGTGAAGTACGGTCTTTGCTATCTTTTTTTAAAAATATATTCATATGTGTGTGTGTGTGTGTGTGTGTGTGTGTGTGTGTGTGTGTGTGTTTGTATGTATGTGCCTGTATGGGTTTCTGTGTGCTACAGGCATGAAGGCAATCAAAAAAGCCAGAAGGAGGTATCAGATTCCCTGGGACTGGTGCTACAGATGCTTGTGTGGCTACAAATGGTTGTGTGTTGTCTCATGTAGGTCCTGGGAACCAAACCTGAGACTTCTGTGAAAGAAGTCAGGGCTCTCATCCACTGAGATGGCTCTTTGGTTATACCTAAAAACTGAATTATTACTTATTTTATAAACCAATAAATAAAAAGAATATTAAAAAGCAGTTCCTTTTTATCATTTCTTTAAATAAACAGTATTTAGACATGGGTCAGTACTCATTTAACTTGTGAATGGTAACAATTAAAATCGATTTGATGATTATGAAAACCTATATACATGTTCCAGAGTCTCTCAAATCCTGGTTGTACCATTTACTGGTATGTAATCACGAGCAACTCTTCTGGCCTCCAGAATTATAAGTCTCTCGAGCTAAACAAATAATAATAAAGTTATTGATGGTTGTAGAGATGTGATTAATAAACATTAAAATATCCTTTGAAACCAAAAGTGTTGCAATTTATAAATAAAATAGTTCTACACTAGTTCAGAACGAAGTATAATAGAGGTTTATTTTTTGGTAGATGAAGATTGCTCAAACATTTCCTGGCCGCCCAGGCCTGAAATAATCATACAGAAAGTATGTTAATTGAAACACTGCTTAGCCTATTAGCTTAGGCTACTTATTAGCTAACTCTTACATCTAAAATTAATCTATTTATATTATTCTGTGTATTGCCACCAGGCTGTGGCTTACCGGATAAAGTTATAGCATCTGTTTCCTTCGGCAGCTGCATGTCGTCTCCTTGATTCTGCCTACTCTCTCTATATATATGTCAGATTTCCCTGCCCAAAGCAGCTTCTTTATTAACCAATGGAAATAAAATATATTCACAGAATACAGAGGGGAATCCCACATCATAAAAGTAACATAAATATTAAATTTTTATTAAGGCTTATTCAATAAAAATTTTAAAGTTTTTATTTCTAAAATAAAATGAAGATGGAGTATTGATAATCTTACAAAATAAAATTGAACTTTATTATTATTTTAAGCTATTTGTAACAGAATAGAGGGGAAATACCAAGAACAACGTTAGACATGCTGGCACATACCTGTAATCTGAGCACTGATGAGGCCAAAGCAAGAGGATCACTGTAAGTTCGAAGGTAGCCTGGGCTACCATGTAACAAATACCAGGGAGTCCAAGGCTCTGTAGCATGGCCTTTTATCAAACCTATAGCATTAACAAAATTCCAAAACCACTACTGTTAAGCCAAGTCAGTTGGAATCAGAAACTGATAGTAACCATCTTCTAGAAGGCTGAAAGGGTCATCCATATGGTGTTCCTGGAAAAGCAGGGGTCTAGCATGCCCTGAATGCTTCAACATCGACCCCTGGAATTATGAACAGCTAATGTATCCAGTTATCACTGTATACAGTAAAAGTGGCCACTATCATCATGAATAAATTCACAGTAATTACATGCTTAGGAAAAATAAAAACTCCTGAATGGATGCTCCAGGCAAGTGGAAGAGTATATTAGAAAAGCTTGAGGGAGTGAGAAAGATGACCTTGATGAACTGATAAAAAACCTAAATGCAATGGCTTTCCCAACAGCTAATGAACAACAAAATAGAAACAGTCCTTGACTGCACTTCCAAAATTACAGAGACATCAGAGAATACAGTTGGAAAATGTTTAACAAGCTGGAAATGAGAGTAGGGTTTGTATTTTAGCAGGTTGATGTCTAAATAACAGCAAAATCAAGATAGACAGCAAGTGTGGGCATCTCTACATTTGATGCTTTAAAGTAGAAGACAGCCACAGAAAATATTCTTACATAAATGAAGGAAAAGCAATCCTAGGAGAGGAATCAGGATTCATGTAGAGCTGGGAAGGTGAAATACAGGCTGTAAATAGGAAGATGAAGCTTGTTAGTGGAGGAAAAGAATTGGCAGAACAATAAGACAGCACAGAAAGAAATGCCTATATGTTTGGGAGCAGGAAGGAAATTGAAATGCTTAACTTCAGTGTACATTCATATTTTATTTACAATGTCACTACAGAGTTCAATGTAATGAAAATGCAAAGGGAAATTTGTGTTATTCATCTTAAAGGTGAAATATTGACCAATAGAAGCACATAACCTAAATAAAACCTTGTAACTAGCTCCTTGTTTGCAATGTCATTGAACAAAACACCGAGTCTTGAAAGCATCAGGAATTGTGTTGCTTCTGGGGGTACACAAAGAGAAAGCAAAATAACTAACAACAGCACTATTGCTTGGCTGCAAGAATTCTCAAACAACAGAATAATTTCCTGGCGAGAAAAGTGAGTATTTTACAGCTGCTCAAAAGAGACTCTGGTTGTTAGTGTGTTGGAGACATAACCCTGTTGGGTAGAGTCAGCTGGCATGTCTTGCTCAGGGAATGAATCTTTAAAACATTTACAGTCATCA
Organism: Microtus ochrogaster; assembly: GCF_000317375.1. Lineage (NCBI taxonomy): Eukaryota > Metazoa > Chordata > Mammalia > Rodentia > Cricetidae > Microtus > Microtus ochrogaster. Next base: position 24,018,326 of record NC_022034.1, on the reverse strand, counting down.
AACACTCCTGAGACTATGGAATTGAATGTTCTGTACTATAAAATCATTCCCACAAATCCCCAGGCAGGACAGAATGTTGATTTTCTCCAATTTACTTCCCGGGTTCCAGATTTCACAAAAGTAAATGTGCAATTTGTTTTGATATTATCCAGAGAAGCTTGGTAAGATAAGCAAGACAGTTCTACAGTCATGTTGGGAGATCTTTATTGAGAAAAGACTCTGAGAAAGTTATTCTAAATATTGAGGGGTTTATCTGTTCAGTAGAGGTATATTTCATTATGATAATCTTAAATATTCCTGCAAGCATTGAAATCTAGAAGACATGTATGCTAATAAGTTTGATAGTTTACATTTTGACCCTAACTAACCTGTACTTACCAGACATTTTATTTAGAATTATGTTTTAGCCTCATAGGAAAAAATATGTTATAAGTTATTTGAAATAACTTCAGTTCCAGTTTGCTTTTTATATAATAAATAAATAAATAAAATTGGAAAAGCTTATAAATTAAACTGTAGGATAATTTAGCAAGTGCCAAGAGATATATGTTAGCACATGTATGTACATGGACAAACGCAGGCATATGTAATCTTAGAGATCAAGCAAGCCTATAAAAAAACCTAAAAATTTTAACTATCCTAATATTAATATTTTATAGCAGGCATGTACTCTTACTAAAATGTTTCCATTTCTTATATCTTAAGTATGACACATGAATATCCCATGTGGATGTATTATTTATTTAATATGTATGTATATATGGATAAGGAGTACACTTGAATTTAATGCATATAAACTTCTTCATTGGCAAGGTTCAGTCACTGAAGATATAAACCATACATGTTTATAGCTAATTATGTAAGTCACAAGTATTTTTCACAGCCAACAATATACTTTCTACGGTTAAATGTAACACAGATACGTTGGACTTAACATAAAGAAAACTATCTAATAGTTCACTTGGGATTAATTCTCTAAGCTAACAAACTCCTTAAGTTTCTATGGAAGAAAGAGTGAAAGAATCTTTGTTGGCTCCATAGGTGTTGAAATCTGTCAACATAGAAAGATGATTTCTTTGAAAGTTGGTGTTAGTGAGGTTCAGGTATTAATTAGAAGCGCTGGGGAAAATCACAGTGACTACTTTAAGATATTTTTAAGTGAATTAAACAAAATCTTGGAACCACATAGCACTTGACTAAGATGGTCATCATCCTGGGGGTATTAGTTTCTGGGAAAAGGGTAACTTTGCAGAAGTGCCTGTTTGTCCACATCTGTGAATATAAACGTTGAAAAAATATGTCAGGGGAGGCTGAGGAGCAGGCCCAGTGTAGAAGACCTGAGTTCAGTTCCCATCACTAATGTGATGGCTCACAGTTACTAGAAATTTTAGATCCAGAGCATTTGTAGGCTCTTTGATCTCTTTTGGCACCAGGCATGCAAGTGGTATGCATGCCTGGTGCCAATACAAGCAGACAAACACTCATACGCACTAAATAAATAAGTAAATAAAAATGAACATACCAGTGGATAGTAATAGACAGGCACTTATTAATGCATTTAAATTATACGCTAGGATGGCTTTAGAAGTTCCTTGAACTCTTTCAACTCATCGGGAGTCATTTCCCATCATCTTCTTCACACTCTCTGCAGCTCCCCAAACTTCCTGTGGAGATGTAACCCTGGCTGCTTCCCGGGTGAGGACAAGCAGTGGGTAATCTTATTTTCTTTAAGAAAAAAGCAGCAACAACATAAAAACAAATATATGCATGCTGTGCCCTTTAGCTAATATTTATTTATGCAACAATAGCCTTGTCCTATTTAGAATTCTCAGGTTCAGATGTATTGATGAGCTGTGAATGCAACAGAAGGGGTCATGCAGGAAATGGGAGATGGATGATGTAACTCTAGGATCTGTATGGAAAGTCCAGAAACAGTTATATGCTGCCATAAATAACCTAAGAGAATTCAGTGGAGCATCTTTGGATGTCTTACTGGTAAAAGAGTAAGTGAAGAAATGGAATGAGAGGGTAGGGTGAGGAAAACATAAAAGGAAAAAAGTCAAAAAGGAAGGGATCACTTGTTTTTGTCCAATAATTCAATTATCTTAATTGTTAAAGTTCCAAACACCTAAAAATGACATACTAAAAAGAATACATTAGTTACGTTCAGTCAGAATATTTGTCAACTGATTTATTTGCCAGGAGTGAGTGGTAATGCATGCCTATAAGCCCAGAACTCAGGAAGCTAGGGCAGGAGCATTGTGTTTTGTGGCCAACCTGGTTTACACAGTGAGGTCTTACCTTGAGAAAGCAAACAAGCAGCAAAATATTCTCTAAAGAATGTTTCTGTTATGAAGTTATGGCAATTCTATAGGAAAAGAAAACATGGGCGATTTGTCACTGGTCCAGCCAAAGAATCAGTTTACCCTCACTACAAAATGGGCTGTATTTATCTAAAATATTTGTGTTGCCCAAGCCACATTTGGGGGGGGGGGTATATAAAAAATAAAAGTTAGAACAAAGAAAACACTAATGTAGGCATCCTCCATTTTTTATTTCTGCAAGTAAAGACAAAAAGAACAAATAACTTAAAAGGGTAGTTTATGAGCAACCCACTCATGATTTTAAATTTTTATGACTAAGTTTCAGATTCAGGGAGTGAAACAATGTCTAGATTCCTGTCACTCTTAGTGTTCCACTAGCAGTCATTGAATGTTCTTTTGAACATTAGAAGCCAAAATCCCATTATGTAATTATCTATAATTGTCTCTGCTAACAACAGAATAAAGAAGTCTTTAGAGTGGTTTCTTTGACTCAGAATTTAAGTAGTGCAAAAATAATCCATGGAAAGAATAATTGAAGTGGGTTAAAATACAAAGATATTGTCTCTAGAGCTTCAAAACATACAATATTTTTAATAAATGTGTACGCATAAAGCAAAAGTCTAAAAATAAAAACAGATGATGTTTTTATGACAAAAGACTCTGAAGTCATTATTGTTAAAGTGTAGTTTGTATAGCTGTGACTGTATCTCTAAGATTCTTATAAATTTTAACTGTTTTATGTCTGGGGATGATTAAGTCTGACATTGCTCTCACTGAGGACTTTTTAACGCTGAAATGTAGAGAATTCACTTCTATGTCTTTGGTAAATATCCTGAATAGTTTTACATCAACTTGACACAAGTTAGAGACATCGGAGAGAAGGGAGCCTCAATTAAGAAAAAGCCTCCTTAAGATGTAAGCAAGCCTAGGGAGCCTTTTCTTAATTAGTGATTGATGGGGATGGTTCAGCCCATTGTGGGTAGGATCAGCCCTGGGCTGGGTTGGTGGTTCTGAGTTCTATAAGACAGCAAGTTGAACAAGCCATGTAAAACAAGCCAGTAAACAGCACCCCTCTGTGGTCTCTGCATCAGCTCCTTCCTCCAGGATCAGGCCCTGCTTGAGTTCCTTTCCTGGCTTTCTTCAATGGTGGATTCCAATGTGGAAGCATAAGTCAAATAAACTCCTCCTTCCCGCCAGCTAACTTTTTGGTTATGGTGTTTCATTCCAGCAATAGAAACTCTAATAAGACAGTAACATTGACATGATGGATTTATGTATTATTTGTTGAAACAAATTAGGCCTTGACTGTTTCACATAACTCCAGTCCTGTTGGCTTCACTCTAATAACTTGATTTAAAATTTCTATGTAAAATATGCACTTATTCATGGAACGCCCGTCCTCTCCCAGTATGACTTTGCTAAGAAATGTGTGTCCAAAAATTCACTACATTGCTTAGGTTGCTTTCAAGATCTCAGTAATCCCCCTGTCTCGGTCTTCCAAACCACCACTCTAGGTTTAACCCTTAAATGTTAGTTTTGAGCTCAAATCAGTTCTGTTTATGTATCCTCGGTTGAATGTACTTCTTTATAGTCTTGTTTTTAACCTATGTTTTAGTTACCACAGACACTTTTTTTCTAGAAAAATGAAAAAATCCTTCCATGATTTTCTTTCTTACCTCAACCAAATGTATGACTTCTTTACTAAACCTGAGAATAGCTAACGACTAATTGTGTTTGACAAACCAGCCCTCATTTTTTATGTAAATTAGCACACGGTTTTACTCCAAATTGACCATGTACTTCAATAATTAAATTAGGTCGTATATTTTTGTCAAAGAATTTGAAAATTCTTCAATTTATTAAATTAAAAAAAAAACATTATCTTCTACCTACCTGGAGACCAAGGGCAGACAATGCATTGGTGGAATGCTACCTTTCAGCTTTTATCCTCAAGTAAGTAAGAGTCCTGTTCAATACACAGCTTGTTCTAACTGTTTCTGGATAAGCAGAATTGTCTAGCATTTGTTCAATGCTATGAGATTTGCCATTGTTATTCCAGTATGATTATTCTGTTTTCTTCACCATAGACAATGAGTTAGAAATATGACTGTCTTCACCAGCCTCAAGAATTCATGAGGAGATTTACATAGACCTAAAGAATGCTTGTAGTATATATAACACAACAGATTAGGTGAATTTGAAGAGAGAGTTGATCTTAATCATAGTTCTAGAAGCTGTATAGTCCAAGGGCAGAGTAGAAACTCTTGGAAAAAAAAATAACCTTCATTGTATCACAGCATGACAGAAGGTGAAAGCAAACAAATACAAATAAAGCTTCCATGGTTAGGTAGGATAGCTTTCATAACACCCTCTCCTATGATAACTTGCTCACTTTGGGAAATAATATTAATTTTTTCCCTTTTTTATTTTTATTTTAAATTTATTTATTTATTAAGGATTTCTGCCTCCTCCCAGCCACGGCCTCCCATTTCCCTCCCCTCCCCCAA
>NC_022034.1:24011034-24012595 GCF_000317375.1 Microtus ochrogaster | reverse complement strand
ACCACCTGCCACTTCAAATCAATCAATTAATTTGAGGATCCCTTTTCTAAAAGAGTTTCAGTGGGACCTTAAGTTTATAGCACAGTAATGAAGAGGAAATATTTAACCCATATGTCTTCTGTTGGAAAGCTGACAGTTTCTCTCTTGCTTAGTTCTGAAACCTGTATTTCAGGTCTTAGTTTCTGAGCAATTTTGTTAATCCTGTGAAGATATCCTGGGGCAAAACTCCTGTTTCTCTTCTTCCCTTGTTCCAGGCAGGAAACAAAGACCAGAAAGAGTCAGGGGGAGATTAAACCTGCAAAGGCATACTCTTAGTGATTTTTTCCTCTAACCGGACTCCATCTCCTACCAGCTCATTCTGTATTAGTTCATCAGTGGGTTTGCCTGTAAATGAGGTGAGAATGGAGAGATTTGTTGGAAGTACGCTAAGAGGCAATACAGGAAGAAAATAAATCATGAATGTACTAGCATAGTATACAGAAGAACCATAGTATATCCCAAATGCGGCACAGTTTTTAAGACCCATAGAGCAAAAGGGTGTGTATTCTAGTGTTTTAAGGGAAGAACTGTTACCAGTTTTAGATTTTTATTCTGCAAAAGGATATTGGATTGATTGGCAGCTAATGATCCTTTTGGTAAGAAACCTGGTGAGCAGTATATTGTAATCTTTGGCATGAGAGAAGGCAAGATTTTTTTGATTGTTTTTATTTAGCTATGTTTTTATCCATTCCCTCCCTTCTTCTTCCTTCCCCTTCTACCCTCTCCCATATTCCCCAAGCTCCCAATTTACTCAGGAGATCTTGTCTTCTTATCTTTCCCATATACATGAGATCCATGTATGTCTCTCTTAGGGTCCTCTTTGTTGTCTAGGTTCTCTGGGATTGTGAATTGCAGGCTGTTTTTTGTTTGCTTGTTTTTGCTTTATGTCTAAAAGCCACTCATGAGTGAGTACATATGATGCTTGTCTTTCTGTTTCTGGATTACCTCACTTAATATGATGTTTTCTAGCTCCATCCATTTGCCTGCAAATTTCAAGGTGTCATTATTTTCTGCCGTATAGTACTCCATTGTGTAAATGTACCACATTTTCCTTATCCATTATTTGTTCGAGGGCCATTTAGATTGTTTCCAGGTTATAGCAATCACAAACAATGCTACAATTAACATAATTGAGCACATGTCTTTGTTGTATGATAGAGCATCAATTGAAAGAGGTATTGCTGGGACTTGAGGTAGGTTGCTTCCTAATTCTCTGAGAAATCATCACACTGATATCCAAAGTGGCTGTACTAGATCGCACTCCCACCAGCAATGTAGGAGTGTTCTCTTTACTCCACATCGTCTCCAGCATAAGTTGGTATCAGTATTTTTGATCTTGGGCACTCTTACAGGTATAAGATGGAATCTCAGAGCTGTTTAGATTTGCACTTCTCTGATGACTAAGGGTGTTGAATATTTCCTTCAGTGTGTTTTAGCCATTAAATTCCTCAGTTGAGAGTTCTCTGTTTAGGCATGTACCCCATTTTTTATTGGATTAGTTGTTCTTTTGATAACCAATTCC